>NC_056609.1:27188840-27446340 GCF_018340385.1 Cyprinus carpio | reverse complement strand
AATGAGCCAATATTTGGCATGACATTTCAAAATGTCTCACTATCAACATTTGATATCTTATCTATGTTCTATTGTGAATAAAATTATAAGTGGCAATATAATAACAATTCCTGTAAGCTAAAATGATTTTGATTTTTTACGCTTATTCAATTTCATACTTACAGGCTATCATAAATATGTTTACTTATTATATATATATATATATATATATATATATGCAGCAATTTTATATTTTAGTTTGTAGTAAAATCATCTTAAATTCATCATAAATATGTTTACTTATGATTCTGCTTGGAAATTGTTTTACCTTAAAATGTAAATATTGCATATTAATTAATAATATTAATATTTTGAAATAGTTTTTATTTTTATATTTTGTTTTCATTTTTAGTTTTTTAAATAATTTCTTTTTATTAGGTTTTTAGCTATAGTGTTTATTAATTTTTTATATAATTTTTAAGTTTAAGTTATTTTAGTAGACTAAATAAAAACTGAAATGTTTTTAATAATTCATTACAGTTAACTTTTATTTCATTTCAATGTAAAAAAAAACTATTAAAGCAATTCTCACAAAAATGAAGAACATGGTCATATTTCAAAATCTAAAATCAGAGGAAATTTATTCCTATTCTATTCTATTCTATTCTATTCTATTCTATTCTAGAGTGGTTCTACTTTTTACTTAAGTTAACTATAATAATGCCAGTAGCAAATTAAATTTTTGTGGGGGAAAAATAAATAAATAAAATGAAACTAATGGAAAGTGCTTTTTTAAAAGTATTTTCCCCCCTTTTGATTTTGGAATGAAATATGACCAAATGTGTTCTTGATTTTTGTGAGATTCGCTTTAATAGTTACTTGTCAGTCTCACGTAAGTGCTCAGTTTGCTCCAGCCTTCTTGCTGTCTTTGATTATAAGCTATTGATGTGGCCCTCCATCTTTCTGCTGTCAGCCGAGGCTGAGCAGTGTTTGTGACCGCCTCCATCCGCCATCTCCGCCTGCGGGACAAAGGTAGCTCTGTTGTTCCAGACGCGCCGCTGCCGTGCAAATTGAAGCATTGCTGTGGTTCAGCTAAAGCAGTCAAAACTCCCCCCGTCCTCACCACCTGAAACTTATTAAACATAAATCTGGGCAGCCCCGCCGATGAAACCCGAAACTCATATTGACTTTAAGGGAGAGCGCTGTAAATCTTCTTTTCTCTTTCTGTACGCCCCCCTCACTTTACATTCCTCCGCTATCCTTACAAAGTCTGTCCTCAAACTTCATAAGGTTTAAAATTGAAAACGTTGCAGGCTAACTGTGTTAACTGTGTCATACACAATAAATGTGTATGATGGCTCTGTGGAAGCTTGAAGAAATAAACAAAGGGGCCGGAGGTGGTGAAGTCTGAAGTTTTGGGGCTCGGTTTGGGCTTGTAATGTGTGACAGCAATACAGAAGCGTCTGTGGTTCTGTTCTGTGGCCTCGAATCTGATCCGCTTGCGTTAGTCTGTGCAGATATTACAATGGAGTCAGTGAAAGTGGACCTCGGCTAGCATTTGACATTGAGTCTAAACCACAGACGTGATCTTTTACTTCTGGTTCTTTGCATACAGCACAATTTTATCTGTTATATTTTACTGGTACTGAGCTGTGGCTCATTTATCAAGCACCAATCGTTGATTATGCTGTTATTTGTGGTGCCTGTACAGGAGATTGTGTTTTTCTTGCACTGGAGGCGAAACCACAAGTAGCTTGGCAATATCCAGCAGACTGACCGTCTCTGTTTTCTAACTGATGGATCATGGTGTTCGCTGTGTGCTTTTACTCTTCCAGGGAAGATGTGGTTTGTGTGGAGAGAGAGGACTTCACGGTCTTTGCTCGGGGGGGAAGTGTAGAGCTGGATTGAGGAGCGTCTTCAGCATTTGCATGTAACCAAGATGGGCTGGTGGAGACAAGAGAAGAAAACATGTGTTTGTGTGTGTAAATATTTGGAGTCAGAATGACAATTTTGGATGGAAAAGACAATGTGAAAAACAAGTTTGTCAGGCCTTTAGCCAAGCAGTCAGCGCACAAGCTAGCATATTGAGCTTGCTGGAAAACATCTTGAACAAGTATAAAGTGGTCAGTTGGTCTCACAGCTCAGCCAAGCTGATCATTCTGGTCTGGTTTATGGGTTTAAATGGGCCACTTGTCAACTGGTCAGACTAGGAGACCACCGATGGTACTTTAATATACTAATATGCTGCATGTTCAAAAATAGAGGTATACCAACATTGTTTATTAAAATACATATATTTAAATGGAATATACAGGAGATTGTTAAATACTGACCAATAAATTAGTCCATCCCATAAAAAAAAAAAAAAAAAAAAAAAAAAAAATATATATATATATATATATATATACTCTATCTCTCTCTCCTCTCTCTCTCTCACTCACACAATTTGTTATTTATGTTAAAAAATATATTAATGTAATATTGTATATATGTGTAAATAAATAAAATTATAAAAAAGTATATATATATGTATATACACATATATATACATTTGTTATTTATGTTAAAGGGGATAGATATATATATATATAGATATGATATATATATATTACACATATACATATACATATATTATTTATAATATATTAAAGTATATATTATATATAATATATATATAGATATATTATTATCTATATTAAAAATATATTATAATATATATTATAAATATATATAATATATATGTACATACATAATATAATACATATATATAATATTATAATAAGTATATATATATGTATATACATATATATATATATATATATTTAATATATATATATATGTTAATAGGAATACTATACAATATAAATGAAATATATATAATATATATATATCACTTAAACATATATATATATATATGTATCCAAACACGTAAATGTTTTGTTATATCGGAACACAATTTACATATATAGATACATATATATAATGAAATACATACTATATATATATATATATACATGACAGTATACAGACTGCCAAATAAATATACATATATATATATCCATAATAGTATAAATATATATACATATAATACTCCCATCTATACCATCAGTATATTCAATACATAGCATATATGAAGCGATATATATAATATATATATATACGATATATATACTTTTATGTATATATATATAATATATATATATAAATATAATAAATATACAATATATTATTCAACATATACATATATCTGCTCCTTTGTCAACAGTCTCCTCTGTGTCCTCCATATCACCGTATGCTGCATATGCTCTTCTGTATCATCCGCGGCACAAGGATGCTCTGTTTCTGCATGTATTTAGCTTTGACAGTGTAACTTACTTGGCAGTCTATGGGACAGTCACAGGCCTCCCGGTTTTCATCCAAAATATCTTAAATTGTATTTTGAAAACGAACAAAGCTTTTACGGGTTTGGAACGACATGGGGGTAAGTGATTAATAACAAAATTTTCATTTTCGGATGGAGCATCTCTTTAATTGTAACAGAACAAAACTGGTTATGAAGGCTTATAATACAAATTAAAGAACGTGTCAAAGGTCAAAGGTCAGCAGGAAGTCAAACAAGACAAGCAAAAGGAACAATGCAGAAATGCAAACTTCCAGTGCAGCAGGAAAAACAAACCTGATACCAGTCACTAAACTTGCCAACGACCATGTAGATGATTAGATGCAGAAAACATTAGAAGGGGGAAAAATTAGGGGAAAAAACAAAATAGTCATATTCATATTATATCTGACCTCACACTCATTGCTTACAATCACAGGACATACTTAGACATCATTAACACACCATAAATGACAGAAAAGAAGAATTAATCAGCAACAAAGCATGCCAATTATCAGTGTATCTGAGGAGCTCTGGCTTGCATGCTCCAAAGACATTCTCATCTGAATGGAAAATCTGACTGGACTCCATGCTTCATAAAGAGTTTGCAGCAATTTGATGTGTGTGTTTAAGGGTGATGTTGGGCCATGTGCTGCAGCCACAACAGAAAGGAGATACTGTAAAAAGAGCAGGAGGCGGGCGAGGGTGTGTGCGGAGGTGTTATAAACCTGCGTCGTACACAAAGGGCCTACTGTGCAGGGGCAGCCCACAGGTCACACATATGCATACACACTCTCGCTCGCCTCCCACCTGCAGAAGCCTGTCTGCTACAGATTTCATACAAATAAAACAGCACGCAAAGAAAATATGAGCCCGGGCAGGAGAAAATAGTGAGTGAACAGGGTGAAGGAAAGAACAAGAACCGACACACGGCTTCAGTCTTGGTCTACAATGTTCTTTTGTTTCCAAAAGCCGGCTGAGGGGGTTTGGGAAAAAGAAAACAGCAGGATTTAGGCAATGTTCAATGCACATTTATAATGTGGATGTTAATGACAGCTCTGCTAAATAACAGAAATACAGTGCTTGTGCTCTCTAGAGGGATTCTCCTTGGCAAGCGGATGCATGTTGTGACAGCAAGAAGAAACTGATTTTTCAGCATACATGTGGAAACTTTGTCAAGCTATACTGCTGGTCAGACGTCTCTAATAGTATCTAATGCTCACCAACGCTGCATTTATTTGACCAAAAATACAGAAAAAAGCAGATATATTCTTACAATTTAAAATACCTGTTTTCTATTTGAATATATTTTAAAATGTAATTTATTCCTGAGACGAAAACCTGAATTTTCAACATCATAACTGCAGTCTTCAGTGTTACATGACCCTCCAGAAATCCTTCTAATTACTTATTTCTAATTCTTATTACTATCAATTTTGATGACAGTTGTACTGCTTAATATTTTTTGTGGAATCCGTGAAACACTACCATTCTAAAGTTTGGGATAAATAAGTAAAGTAAAATAAAAAAAAAAATAAAATAAAAAAAATGAATACTTTTATTCAGCAATGATCCATTAAATTGATCAAAAGTGACAGTACAGACACTTATAATGTTACAAAAGTTGTCTATAAAAAATAAAAAATATGCTGTTCTTTTGAGCTTTCGATTCATCAGAGAATCCTGAAAAAAATAAAACGTTTTTTAAAAAAAGAAGCATTAAACTGTTTTCAACATTGATAATCAGAAATGTTTCTTGAGCAGCAAATCAGCATATTAGAATGATTTCTGAAGGATCATGTAACACTGAAGACTGGAGTAATGATGCTGAAAATTCAGCTTTGATCACAGGAATAAATTACATTTTACAATAGATTCAAATAGAAAACAGATTTTACATTGTAATGATTTTTCACAATATCACGGTTTTTACTGTATTTTTGATCAATTATATGCAGTCTTGGTGAGACTTCTTTTAAAAACATAAAAAAAATCATAATTATTGAAAACTTTTTAGAGTCAAAATATATGGAACATGTATATTTGAAGTATTTTGGTGCATCTGTGTGAATTTTTATTAGTGCCAAAGAATTTTAGGAGAAATATTTGAAATTGAGCAAAATGTGAGAGGCAGCTGTGCAATATATGCAGCATTGCTGCAAAGAATCATGGGATGCGTCCACGTAGCCAAAATGACAAACAAAAAAAGCTGGAAGCTGAATGTTTAAGTGTTTGGTTTGTTTATTTCCATACATCCACCCGGAAAAACCATCAGGAAAACTCACACAACTTTCTGTTTACATCAGCGAATGCAGAAGTGCAGCGACGAGCCACAAATTGCTTAAATGTACTGAAAACAACCAAATGGTGCTCACAAATACACAAACAGTCTGCATTGTGAGTTTGGGGAGATTGCTTCAATGGGTTTGCTGAGTGCATAAAGATGTATAAATATTTACTGTAAATCAGAAGATGGATAGTAGGAAATGACTATTGGACTTGCTTCATGCTTGCTTGCTCCATGTCATGGACTTTTTGTATATTTTCTTTTGCTGAATAAGCAGGACAATAATGCGCACTCAAGAAGACTCACTAAATCTGTTGAAGACACATCACGCCTTGCTTTCTGACAAAAGAACTGCCATTTCAAACCAAGCTAATGATGGCTATTTTGCCATTCAGATTTTTTAAAATGTTTTTCAAAGAAGCCTCTTATGCTCACCAAGACTGCATTTATTTCATAAAAAATACAGTAAAACAAATGTTGTAAAATATTATTATATCTAACAATAACCGTATTTGAATGTATTTAAAAAATGTAATTTATTCCTGAGCTGAAAAGCTGAATTTTCAGCATCATTACTCCAGTCTTCAGTGTCACATGATCCTTCAGAAATCATTCTAATATGCTGATTTGCTGCTTAAGGAATTAATAGGTTAAATTGCTTCTAGTATGTTGGAACTGGTTTAAAGCTGTCAGGAAGGTGATGCATCAGTATTTATGCTGTCTTTAGGCTAGACTATAAATTAAACCCTAAAT
Source organism: Cyprinus carpio (assembly GCF_018340385.1). Taxonomy (NCBI): domain Eukaryota; kingdom Metazoa; phylum Chordata; class Actinopteri; order Cypriniformes; family Cyprinidae; genus Cyprinus; species Cyprinus carpio. The sequence continues at coordinate 27,439,942 of NC_056609.1, read as the reverse complement.
TGAGAATGACCTTTTACCTGTGCTTCACACTTTCCTAAAGGCATACAAAGATTTGTTATCTGCTGAAAAAAAACAAGAATAAAGCATAGAAAACTTAAGGGCACAGCAGAAAAAAAAATAAATGTTTAATTGAGAGTGATGGTGGAAAATGTCATGAAACACTAAATAATGGCTGTTTTTTGGCATTAAAAAATCTTGACAACATTATAAATAGACCTGCGGGGAAAATCAGAATGTTCTTCAAGATAACCATATTATTGTATACTGCGATCCGTTGAATGCAATTTGCTTTTAAAGAGCGATTGAACACTGAGCAACTCATACTATTGCAATATATTACAAATGACGTTTGCCATCGAACTCTCTAATGAAATAACAGAACCTCTTAGCAATGTTTGGCTTCACTGGACAATGCATCCAAATCTGCTGTGAAGTGATAAATCCAAAAGGTTTGTTAACATCTCCTGTCAGGACTGTGATTAACCGATGCAGAGACGCCATTCTGCCTGTCAGAGCGCAGTAAGGAGAGCCATGCATCAGACGCACGACACGGCCGTGCGATCATCTGTGAGGGACCACATCCAAGCCTTGTGAGGAACGTCTCTGAGCGTTTAAGACTATGTCAAAATATATTCTGTCATATTTCCTCACAGCACTCAGAACAAATTCCCCCACAGGGTCAGGCCTGTTTGCTCCGGGACGTTTTGGCAGTTTAGTGCTGGTGATGTGCATCCTCACATTTCAAGATGAATTTCTGCTGTCAGAGTATGTTCTGGTGAGCTGTCATCAGTTCAAATGAGGGCAAACTTTGTCATTTCATACCAGTAATTCGACCGGACAGCCAATTCTGCTGGTTTCATCAAACAATTTCTAAAAGTTTTTAAATGTGCCACGAATGTTTGGAATTCAGACCTGTTTAAATGTGAGCATATAGAGTAGCAGTTTTTGCTGCATAGGGCAAAGAGAGAAAAAAAAACATGTTTATAATCTTGATAAAAGTCAAATGGAAGTAAAATGGCTCTTAAAATAGTTTTATTATTATTATTATTATTATTATTAATTATTTGGGCTAGGTGAACACCATAGTTTATAATGTATTATTCATGCAGGTTACAGACTGAAGTTTAATGCTTAGTGTTATGCAAACATCACTACATATTTGTCGAATCTGATATATATAGAAAAATATAAATTTATTTCAAAATATATCAATGTATGCATCCTATTTTCTTTTAAAAAACTAATGGAAATCTATATTACTATTATATTATTTTTATTATTACTCAAAATGCAATAATATATAATCAGTAAATGTTGTATATTATATCTGTATAATGCTATATTATTTTAAAATACTATTATTATTATTATTATTATAGATTTTTATTATTATTATTACTTAGTGACACCTTTGCAAACATCACTACACATTTATTTAATCAGAATTTTATACTAATTTTAAAAGTGTATCAGTGGAATGCATCCGTTCCCGAATTAAAATATTAATTTCATTAAAGAAATCTTACTGACCCCATCTAAAATATTAAAATAATTTCTCAAAATGCAGTAATATGTGTTGCATGTATTATATTGTATATGTATAACAATAATAATAATAGAATGCTATATAATGAATGCTATAATAATAATAATAATAATAATAATAATAATAATAATAATAATAACAGTTTTGTTTTTTTAACTCAAGAGGTTAAATTACTAAATTAAACTGAAAGGATAAAACCAAGAAATGGCAAATCTAAAAAAAAAAGTTTATTTATGTATTTTTTTTTTTTTTTTGAGGGAAATGGATTGCTGTTTGGTTGTTTAAGCACAGTAGAGGTAAGAAAACAGTCCACAAATATTGCATTTCCCTGGAAATTTCTGCATTTTCCATTGTGTAATCAGTGGAGAAATGGTTTTGAGCTTTAGAGAGTCTTTTATTTACTGACATTATATGAAACAATAATATGGCCTGTAATAAAAAGCTTTGTGCTTTGTTATTTTGTCTTTAACTCTGAATCCCAGCACACCTGGTCGTGCTTCAGCAGGGCTTTCGGGAGGCTTACAGGTCTGTCAATCTCCTGAACCCGGGCCTGGGGTCACACTTAACCCCACCCTACACTCTCAACTCACTCTGGGCAACCAAACACTAATGTCTCTATCCCGTAAACAACAGACCAGGTGTGCCAAACAGAAAGAGGAAAAACAAGCAAAGGGAAAAGCAGAATATGTGTCTGTGAAAAATTCCGCTGCATAAGGAAGTTTTCAGTGTATTTGTGTGAGCGCTGAAAAGTCTTGTAAAAATACAAGAAGCCAGTGCTAAATTACCTAAAAGCAGAGCGGTTTCTTCCTGATTCAGTGCATTAAAGTGTTTTGTCTTAGAAAAAACAGGGGTATAAAAGTTGAGACTAGGGCAGTATATTTTCAAAACATACTAATATGTACACTTTTGGTACTAACATGTACTTTTGAGGTACTAATATGCACTCTATGAAGGTAAATAAGGTACAAAGTTGTACCTTTTTCAAAGTTTGACAGCTTTTGTACCTCCCCCCCCCCCCCCCTGTACAGTAGATACACAATTCAAATTCTGAAGTTTTAATTGTGATTGTACCTGGGGCTCCTACCAATAACTTGAGAATTTTTCTGTATGAAATAAATCATTTAAAAAAAAAATAGGTCATGAAAAAAATAAATGATTTTTTCATGAACTGAGGAAGAATGAAACTTGGTAAGATTTATTTGTTTTTGTCTATTTAAGTCTTAAATGCTTACCAAGGCTGATTTTTTTTTTTTTAATACAGGAAAAACAGTAAAATTGTGAAATATTATTAAAATTGAAAAACTATTTTAAAATGTTTTTTTTTTTTTTTTCGGTGATGAAAAGCTGAATTTTTAGCATCATTACTCCAGTCTTCAGTGTCACATGATCTTTCAGAAATCATGCTGATTTGCTGCTCAAGAAACATTTCTGATTATTATCAATGTTGAAAACAGGATATTTTTTTCAGGCTTCTTTTAACAGACCGTTCAAGAAGGAAAGCAATTATTTGAATTAGAAGTCTTTCAGAACATTAAAACTGTGTTTACTGTCAGTTTTGATTAATAAATCTTTTCTGAACAAAATTTAAATTTCTTCCAAAAAAAAAACAAAAAACCTTACTAACACTTTTACTAAATTTAATTGTGAACAGAAGTGTATTACTGTACTTGTGCTTATAAATGGTATATCAGTATCATTAATGGCTCAAATAGGAGTTTATTCCACATGACAGCAAGTATTCCATGCAAATAACACCAATGTTTTTGCCAAGTTTACATCTCAACCACACAATCTGAAGCATGCATATAAAAATAGACAACCTCCATCAAGTTTCAGAGAGTTAGAGCAGAGTTAGGAAGATTAGATAAAGCAGGCGTTCTCTCACTTCACAGATGATATCTCTCATTCAAATGCATGATCAACATGTCCTCTGACAGCTTGGGAAAACGCTCCATGGTTTCTTAACAGAAGTGTGTTCAGATAGATCAGGTGGCCGGGATGTTTCACGTTCCTCCATCTTGACCAGCCTCTAGGAGTTCATGATGGAACTGCAGGGGGCTTGTGTGATGAGTTCAATGATGAACTCAATTAAATAAGAAAAATAACATTAATATATTATTGAGATGAAAATTCTTATCCAAAGTCTCGTTGAAATCCAAATGTTTTTAGTACTGTTGACACATCTAATTGATCTAAATGTGGATTTCGTAAGGCCGGCCGTCTGCACTGCACTCATAAAGTGGAGTGTTTGGTTAAACAGATTTTAAAACTGGCCTGGAACGACCTTCTTTTATAAAACTGATGTCAACTTGATATTAAATCACTCAGTAATTCATTATGCTGATTAAACAATCCATAACTTTTAATGATATCTTTGGGACCTATTCATGGAGGCTTTCGTTTACAATATTTTTTATTTTTATTTTGGTGACATAAATGTTCTGCCCTAATCTCACTTTGTTAGTTGAGCCAGTGTTACCGTGGGATGTTTAAACAAATGTGTTTAGACTTTTTGGAGGAATAAACTAAATGTTTTAACACACACACATACACACTTTACCTATAACATCATCCTGTATGCACTAAAAAGCACACAGATTGTATATATGTCCACGAAAGTTGGCTAATGAATATTGTTTCTACTGCCACTTATTATACTAAACTATTTCATTAAACCTATAACCCAAATTAACCAGTCAATCAGTTCTTGAACCAACTAAAAAAAAAAAAAAAAAGTTATAAATATTATTTCAAGAAGAGTGACTTTTTTTTTGTAGCCTAAGAAATATTAAAATAATATTTAAATATTGTCCTTTATCTCTTACTAAACATAAAATATATAGGAATTACTGGAAAATATAATGCAATGTTTTACTAAATAGTCATATTTCCATGTATGGGAAACTAGTGCTTATATTTATTAGTAATATATGCATGGAAGTTTCCTATATGAAAAATATGGTTTATATGGTACATATGTATTATTCACTATATAAAAAAATTAACAAATCGAAATATTCATGTTTTTTAATTTATGGAAAGCATAAATTGCTTATGTATTATTCACTATATTGAAAGATATTAATACAGTATATTACTTGTGCTGTCAGTCGATCTAAAATTTTATATCTAATTAATTACATGGCATGGCAATTAATGAATCGAACGAATCGCAAACTAAATTTGGCTTTGAAAATACCCACAAAAGATCATTTAAAGCTTTTATTGTGTTAAATGAGAACAGTATCAAGTAGATATTAAATAGAAGCTTTTGAAATAAATATTTTATTTGATCCAGCATAAAATGTATTACACACAAACGTTTAGACTACAACAGCCTAATATATTTTTTGTTGATGCAATGAAAGTCACTAGTGACCAAATCATTTGTTTCGTTCAAAAAGCGGATTCATTTAGAACTAAACACTGTGTTGCTCGGAGACGCACAACAATTCTTCTTTGACTTCATGGGTAATATTTGCATTAGCAAAATATAACACAGTATTAACTTCTTATTTACTGAACTGTTTAAAATCACATTAGCACTTGTGCTATTTAGGACAAAAGCAACACTCGTGTGAATGTGATTTAGCTTATTACGTTATATAAGTATGAGACAAAAATTCATACTGGGGCATTTTTACCCCAAGATCTTGAATTTTAGGGCATAAGTACATATATGTATCTTTAAGGTATCAATATGGACTCTTTAGGTACAAAGGTGTGCCTTTTTTCTGAGAGCTCCGCTTCACGCTGTGCCTAACAATGCCCTTCAGCCATGATTTATTCATAATACAGCAAGCTTTGGGTACCTTGTTGCTACAAAAGTTGGCCGGAGAGCTTTATGTCTACTGGACGTCAACATCTCCATTTTAAGTGAGTCAAAAACGGGTTTCCATTCGTATGCACAGCATTTGCATAACACAACGCATCACAAAGCGGGAGACGTGCCCTGAAACCAACGCTCTGCTTTCAACAAATGCCCTTGTTCTGTTTTTTTGGCTCCTGTCCTGTTTTAATTATCCACGCAGGGGTCTGTGGCGAGGAAGCCCATCCGTTCTGTGTCCCGCCACCCCATTACTCTTGATTGGCTCTCAGTTGCCGTGGAAATGGAACATAACCTATTGTGACAGGTCCCAGAGCTTGCTGACATCGCCTAGGTAATGGTGTCATGTGTACAATAGGCCGTCCTGCCAGCGAGGCTCGGTTTGGGACAGGAAGAGGCTGACAGCTGTTTAGGTGTGTTTACAGTCCTCGCTTCCCACTGTGAGTCATCAGGCACAGAGGGGCTCTGTTAAACTCTGCAGCACCACAGCTCCTCTCATTCATTGTATTCAGGTCCTAAAGTGTTTTTCCATTCACAGCACAGATATAAATAGTTGCTCTGCGTAGGTTTTTAATTAGCGGCTCTTGCTAAGGCCAGCATCGCTGTTAGGATTTCTCATAGAGTTCGGGATGTAAACAATCCCCTGAACTTCTTTTAAGTTTTAAACTTTGGCAGGTAACTAATATTGGACATACATGACATGTCACATACTCAAATCATGTGGCCACAAGTAAATCTTTCACAATAAGGCCAAGAATGTATACTGGGTTCATTTCTGAATTCATGTCTCTTAATTGACAAGTTTTCTTTCTCTCTGGTAGCACTGAGTGGTCTGAATTGGTTTGTTTGTACCTGAATGAATCTTATATTAATTAGTTAATTTATTTGAAATATTAGAATTATGAATGTAATTATATTAATATTTCTTTAAAGAATTATTACATGATTTAAAAATCAGTTCTAATACATGCATATGTTTTTGTGGTCAAATATTTAAATTAAATATTATTATAATTCTAAATTGTATTATTTTAATATTAATAAATAAAAAAAATATTATAATAAAATTTTGTTTATTTATGTAGCTTTAATGTATCTAGTTACTATTTGTTAATGACATACTAACTATTATTTATTTATTTGAAATATTATAATTATGAATGTGATTATTTTTATATTTATTTTAAGTATTAATTTGTGGCCAAATAATTTAATTTAATTTAATTTAATTTAATTTAATTTAATTTAATTTAATTTAATTTAATTTAATTTAATTTAATTATACTGTTTGTTAATGACATATTCACTACAAACTAACTTAGTTATGACTAACTTGGCTAGTTTCACAAAGTTGTTGTGTACTGCAGAGGACTTGAAATATCAAATAGGTGCATTTTAAGGTACTTATGTGGTGCTTTTTTGTGTTTTGCATTTTTTTTTTTTTTCTATGAACTGTCATATGGAAAAGAAAAGATCTTCATAAAGACATCACATAGCTCATAAATATTTCTAGGGGGTGCTGAAGAGCACACTGTTTTTCCAACTGCATTTGTTTGCCATCAGTCTTGTGTGTCATTTCCAAAAGCTTTAGTTTTTTCCTGTGGGGGCAGAATGTATTTCCATAACAAACACTGGATAAATGACGAAATGTCTCATCTGAGGTGCGATATCCTCATGTGAAGTTTATCACTGAGCAAAATTGCTGAAGGAAAGCATTTGCATGCAGACAAATATTTTTTAATGCAATTATATTTAGATATTTGAGTGGGGCTTAAAGGTTCTTATACTCTCTTGAGATGCTGAGAATATCTGAAAAACAGAGTTGAGTCCTGGCTGTGTCTCTGAGGAGCAGACGGCAGAGCAGAGCTCGGATCTTGTGATAACCCGGGCCATATGACTTACGTTCTTTCTTCTGCAAACATGAACCCTGCTCGGCTCTGGCCTGAACAACAATGCAGTGCCTCCAGAGGCCCGTGTTGAGTTTACTCAGTGGCGTAATGTTTGAGCTCCCCGGGGCCCCGCAGCTGGCTAATGCCTGCCTTATCGCGGACCCTCTCACCCGGGCCAAACGAGGGCTGTGAGAGCCTATAGGAGCTGTGTACATAGCAACTGCAAACATACCTCAACAAAATGACACAACGCATGAGGAGGGGCTTATCAAACAAGAGCATGAGGAAGGGCGTCTCAAAAAGGCACGCATAAACCGCACTCACAAAATATTTAGGCCATCATTTAAGATTTGTGTATTTGAATTGCATTTAAAATTTTCATTCATCTGGACTTCACAGTTTTAACATGAACTAATAAAAATTTTTAGATGCATACTTGTCAGTCATGCACAAATGGAATGGGTCAGATATCTGCAATAGTACTAATAATTTGAATTTAGGTTAAATACACAATAAACAGGTTTGTATTTTTACATGAAACAATAACAATTTAACTTCACGGTGAACTTAAACAGTGGTTATAAATATCAGTTATAATATATGCAATCAGATAAACCAGATTCCAGATGTTTTAAAATGACCTTTAGGTCATTTAGCAGGACCAGCTCTCTGAGATGTAATTTATCTCTTAAAACAACTCTATTAAGTGTGTGGGGTTTTTTAATCATTGAATATCAGTTTCAAAATCATTGTGAAAATCATTCATGGCGTCTGTTTCTTTCACAAATGTCTTTTCCAGGAGAATGTAGGTTTGGCGAGTGTGAAATGTGCAACAAATGCATGTGTACTGTACAACAACAATCCACTGTAATTAGGACAGTGAGATATTTGAGACAGGGAATTCTACTCACTTAACTGTAGGGGGCTCCAAAGTCGCAAAATTACACAAAACTGCATACAGTTGCTTTAACTGATTTGAGGCAAATCGAGGAACATATCTGAACGCCATTTAATCTGATTCAGTATGAACTGATAATTGATTGTTCAAAAAGTGAACATTTATGCAATCATTTCATGCATTTCTGGAAAATGAACCAATGACCCTGGCGTTTCTAGTGCCATGCTCTACTTTTGAGCTAGAAATAGCAAAGAAGGGAATTTTACATATAGGCTATCTGTGTGTCAATCTAATAGATGCCCATGCAGTGTTTTGGTTCTTAGACTGTTAGACTGTCTGAAATACAGTTTTTATTGTCCCAGAGGTCAAGTATCATAAAAGTAAAACATACTGAAACAAAGAACCATTTTGGTTGGTAATGTTGGAGAGAGAAGGAATGGAAAGTGTATGGAGATGAGAACGTGCGCAGAACTTTATGACTCATCATACCAGTCTGCACAGAGTCAGAAGATGAAGAGAAAAGCTGGAGGGTTCATTGCGTTTTCCAGCACCGCATGTTTTATTCCTGCACTTTGGGCAGCTTTCTCATTGGCAGATGCTGTTCTGCACTGGCAGGATCGTGGTGACTTTCCATCTGTCCTTTTTCACTCCTTTTCCTGGCATCAGTCCCTTAGTGTTCTCCTACCGTGCCACCTATTCAAAGAAAAAGACCCGTGAATGAAGGTAAGGACAGGGCTGTTAGAAGATGATGTACCTTTTCTGAAAATCAGCTGTCCATCCGGCCTGATCTTTGTCCTGTGGCTGCAGTTCCACAATAAATGCTGGAAAGTTTGCTGATAGTTACAGGCTTGAACTTTAACATATTAAAGGAACTAAGTTCTACACTTTTTTTAATTCTAAATTATCTGCACAAATCCATGAGGGTAAGGTTAGGGTAATCACTTAAAATGAAAAATCAAAACTAAGAAAAATCCATGAGGGTAAGGTTAGGGTAATCACTTAAAATGAAAAATCAAAACTAAGAACACCCACATAGCTTAATAAAAAAATAAATAAATCATAAAATATTATGATAAACAACAGTAGTTAAATATTATATATATATATAAATTCTCCTTATATTGGACTTCTGTGTATAGTGTAGCTTCTATCTAGTAAAACGATCGGTCATTTTCTTAAAAAAAAAATTACTTCACATAATACGTAATTACGTTGACACGTTTGATGTAGGCGGAAGTACCAACTACGGCTGCATCCGAAAACTTAGGCAGGTGACTTGCTGCCTCGCTGCCGTATCAGGCAATGACTTTGCAGGCAGCATTTTTGCATGAACGCACCTCATGGAACTGATTTTAGACAGGCTTCTGAGGCAGAGTAACGGTTTAATGATCTACAACAAAATATACAGAGCTTTGGTGATAACTAAGTGGATATTTCATTACTGCAATATTAATTTCTCACTAGAAATGAAATAAAAAGTGGAAAACATTGATCAAAAACATACATTTACTCACAAACTGACCACTGACCGCAACTTTCAGATGCCATTTTTTGGCTTAACTCACAGAATGGAACGCACAGGATTGTGGGATATCAAAGGCAGCGAAGGATACATCTATGCTGCCTTCAAAAATCGGCCAGATGAAGGCATCTCAGGAGACAGGAACTGAAGCTAACATTAAATTCGGACGTGCCTTGATGGCTTCCTACCTTGGAATGCGTCCTCCAAAGGCAGCATTTTTCAGTTTTTGGATGCAGCCTACATTTGGTAGCCATTGAAGTCCATTATAAGGAGAATAATCCTGGAATGTTTTCATCAAAAACCTTAATTTTTTTTTTTTTTCAACTGAAGAAAGAAAGACATTAACATCTTGGATGACATGGGGGTGAGTAAATGATCAGGGAATTTTAATTTGAAAGTGAACTAATCCTTTAACACTTGTTCTGACCATTAGAAAACAGCTTAATGTGCCAATAGTGGCCCACAACCACTACATCCCAAAAGCATCCTTTGAGTTTTCTTGGGCATGCAAAACCCTGAACAGAAGCGGATGTGGATAAGAGCCCTGCAAAAGAAACTGTTTTCCATTAAGCAACCCCCCACCACCAAAAGAGAAAGACGGCCCCTCTTTGCTCTCCTCAAGAAATGAGGAGGAATGTTAAGCATAGCTGTGAGCAGATTAGGCAGCTTTGCGACGCAGCGCATGGATTTCTGTGCACATGCCAAAGGGTCTCAGAAGATAAAAGCTGCTCGGATCTCTCTGCTTATCAGCCAGGGTTAAGGCACAATACCTCTGCTCTCCTGTGAAAACACTTGTTAACTTCATGTGATGCCAGAGTTTGAAAATAAAACCCACGACCAGGAAGAAACAGGGAATGTGTGCAAATGAAAACTACACTGAAACACACTTGGTGTAGAATTTACTTTAAATAATTTTTGCTCAGAAATTAGCTAGTAAAATTCAATGAGAAAACTGAGTAGGGGTAGAAAAACTGAAGTAGTATTTTCTTGAAAGACATACTCCAATGATCTATTTACAAGATACAAACAAACAAACAAATAAATATTAATTTGTGTGTGTGTGTGTGTGTGTGTTTAATATTTTAACAACATATATAATATCAACATACAGATGAGCTTTAGGATGGATATGTATACAGTAATATAGTATGTACATACAGTATGTATCCATGCATAAACAACTTATGCAGGAGATTTTTAAACTATTTAATACATATACTGTCAATAGTATGTGCATAACTTTTTAGGTCTTTAATCAAACCATTAAAAATTCCATAAAAATAGAATATGCTGGCGATTTTAGTTATTTCCCCTGTGTTTCACACTTATTTTTAACATATGGAAATTTATAAGATAAATATATGAGTTCTTTTATAGAGTGATATATATGTAATAAATATAGATACTTTTTAAAATAGGCAGTTTAACGTGTTTGCAGCAGAAGGTCACTGGAGGTGTACTGGATTTATTGATTGCTCATGTAACTGGTCTGTTTTGGTGAGAGGCCGGTCACACAGATAACAGACCGCACTCTTCACACAATACTATCGGCCCTGATTTGGCACACTAACCTGTTGCTATCTCGGTTTGGCTCATATTGAGAATGATTGTTTCAAATGACCTGTGAATTTAATAGTCCCCTAACTTACTGCAGCCTGATTTAGTGGCTGTTTTCTGTACATTACGTAATCTGTAATGTATTTTCTAGCCTTTCGAGGACAACTTGGCTGTGCAACCTAAATAAGCAAACAAGATTTCTATATTTCCAAAAGAAAGTGTGACGGGTGCTGGACTGTGCAAAATTTGAGGCCATTACATGAATGGTTGCCAGTGCAACACTATGTGGTATTTAGCATGGTGTTATGTGGTTGCTAGGGACTTCTGGGTGGTTGCTAGGGAGTCCTAGGTGGTTGCTAGGTGGCCCAAGTTTAAAAAAAAAAAAAAAAAAAAAAAAAAAAAAAAAAAAAACCAAGAGTCTCTTTGCAAGTCATTACATAGTAGTGATGCTTGCCTAGTGCTGTCTTCACATGCACATCAGAATTATCATATAAGAGCTTCTTAGTCGGAAACTGGACATTAATAGGCTCTCAAATCGTGTTTACAACTGGGAAACTCTGATCATTTTGATATCCAGCTTTCCAAGTTAGGCTCATAAACTTTAAACAAGACGAAAGAGAGAACTATTGCTGTAGCGACTGTTAAGTTTGATTTTGTTATTGCTTTGTTTTGCCAATACAATTATGTATATTTATCTACATAAACAACCATTCAATGCATTTTGTTTACACAATGATTATTACATTTATTGGACTGGGGTTTTTGCAATGATGTTATAGAAACCCAAAGAAACTTACAGTAATCAGTTATATATATATATATATATATATATATATATATGTGTGTGTGTGTGTGTGTGTATATATATATATATATATATAATATATATATATATATGTATGTATATGTATATATATGTATATGTACGTATCAAACTTTATTTTTAAGAGTCCATCGTTTTTTTGTTTACAGCGTTGTCATCTAATGGGATTCAACATATTGTTCAAAATTAATGGGATATCAACTTAACATCTTCTATATATTTTGGCTTTAATAAGATTTCCTCAATAAATAAGCAAGAATGAGTGTTCCCATTTACTTATAAATGTAATTAAAAAATTATTTCTGAATGTTTGCCGAGCATTCAAAACATACAGTTTTTTTAAATGCTTGAAAAACTTTTTTTTACATTCTATTTTATAGTTTTGCAAACATTGATAATATTACATTTGAATGTTCTAAAAGAAGTAGTGACATTAAAAAAAATTAGATGAACATCGAGCTAATACATTTTAGGGATTAAAACGTTCCATAAATGTACTGCATGTACTATCATGTCCTGCATGTACTATCAAGCCTGAATACATGAATACTCAAAATGTGCTAACATTTTAAGAACATTATTAAAAAACAAACAAACATACAAACAAACAAACAAAAAAAAAACAACTCTGAACGAAAGTTCTGTTAACTTTACTGAAAGAAACTTCATAACTTTTAGAACCTTGCTAGAATGTTAGCCAAAGTTCTGAGAACATTTCTTGTTAGTATACCGTATTTTTTTCGAGGTTTATATTGGAGTAATATTGGAATATGCAGTACAAGAAATTACTGGTTTTACTTGACAATTTCATGTTTCCAATTTCTTTAGAGTGAAATTTATAAAAAAAAAAAAAATTCTAAATTTTTTCATCTTTTTGTAAGTGATTAGTTGGTTGTGTATTTGTCTGCAAATGTGACTTCAGTTGGCGAGGTCTGAGTCGTTAACTGTAGGAGACCTGAGTTGTGTTGATCTGGACTAGATAACTGAGGTCAGCGTGAGACCGTCTCTTAGCTCACTAGTGAATGTTGAATCAGTGATTGCCCCTGACCTGCTGCACTCTCTCTCTCTCTCTCTCACACACACACACACACACACACACAGATCTTGGTGTGTTTCTTTTGGACCGGGCGACCTGTCACCTCGCCTGCCAGAGCCTCACTATCGCCACGATGATGATCCGCAGCCCAAGCATTACCCAACCTTGGCCCACAGGAAGTTCTGACACAAACCTGGAGTGCGCTCACACTAACGCACATATTCCTCTTTTATTTTCCTTTCCATAACATTTGCTTAAAAATATAAAAACTGGCGTGGGTCACAGGCACCAGAATGCCAGTTTATGACTCAAAGTTAGTGCCCGCTCTCAAGTCACCCATACTGAACCCTGGTGACTGATGGAACAAACGGGCAGTTAACATTACATACTGTATCGTTCTAAAAAATTTTTTTCATTTTAACAAGGTAGAGCATTAACCAGCAAGAGCTTTTAAATATTTGCAACTTGTAATACCACATTTTATTTCATATTCAACGGCTCCAAAATGTATTTGGAAACTAAAGTCACATTTACAAATGTCTGAATGTCACTGCATTAGATAATAAAATATAAAACCAAATGACATGTATTTTAAAGTAAGCTCAAACATACATTACAACTGAAAAAAAAGAAAAAGAAAAAAAAAGTAAAAGATGTTTTTGAGGCCACTAAGCAGTGTTATTTTTGTACACTGATATAGTATTTTAGTTCTTATTAATATTTAGAATGAGTTTTATTGTTTTATATTTTCTGTTTTAATTTTAGTAGTTAGGCTAATTTATTAACTAACATGAAGAATCTATATATTTTTTTAGTGTTAGTTAAAAATGTTCATGTTAGTTCACAGTGCATTAACTAATGTTAACAAATACAATTAAATTACATTAAGATAAATACATGATGAAAACATGTTTAAGAACATTGAACAACAAATGAACATTGTTAGTTCATCTTAATAATTTTGTTGTGTGTTTTTATCATTTTAATTAGTTATTGTTTTAATAGTATTTATTACCAATATTATTTTAAATTTTTTTTTAAATGTTTGTTTTAAGCAATTTTACTACAAGTTAAACTTAATGAAAATAAGAAATGTTGCCTTTGGGAACTAACTGAAAATAAAGTTTTGTAGTTAAACTTTTGTACGATTTTAGCTTTAGTCTTAGTTAACTGTAATAACCCTGTGGTGAACAAACTTTTCAGAATGAAGACTCTTCCTGGTTGTAAAATTGGATATCTACAAAAAATCACCAAAACTGCTCATTAAAAGACATTGATCAAAAAAGTGAAGAGGAAAAACAGCTAATGCAATGACATTCAGACATTTTAAGGGCCACTATAGTTGTTTTATATACTGCACGACTGACAAACTGTGTAACAAAGAGAGCAGAAGCAGGATTACTGCTGTCTCAAGGTCATATATATCATGCTAAAAACTGACACTAAACATGCTCTGTTTTTGGAGAGGAACAGGAAGTGGATAAATTTCACTTGTGTAGCCGTCAGGACAGCGTGAACCTGTACAGCATCTTCTCGGCTCAGATTTCACCATGAGAACAGAGGTGAACTATGAAGAGACAGAGCAGAGAGGTGGAACACACGCTCACCACACAGACCAGGTTCAGGGTCAGCACTCACTTTTTTCCAATATTCTCTAAAATAAATTCTATAAAGGGCATTTTCACTGTTAACAATAGTTTTCTCATGATGTGCAAAGATGTCTGTTAAACTATAAAAAGCCATTCGTAGGTTGAGACCCTCAAAACACAAACACTTTGACTTTTTCTGTCTCTGAAACTTAAATGTAAGTCTAAACCAAGTAGCAAACTTTTAAAAAATTATATCTTATGCTTTTAACTTTTAGTTGTTGTTGTTTTGGCATTTTTGCACCTGACTTGTGGCGTCTGAAATCGTGTACTCTCTGAGTAGGTACTTCTTTTGAATAAATAATTGCTTAGTGACTGTTAAGAAAGTATGTTCTATGTAGTATGAATGTGTGTAGTATGAATGTAATCCAGATGTACTGCATTCATTAAATTGTCATTGTCATGTGACCTACCAGCATTAGTTACTTCGCTGCCATTCCCAATTCCTGTCCTGTGGCATCATGGGATTGTAAAGTATCCATCAGATGCGAACTTCATAATCTTGTCGAAAATAGATCACCCAGCTACTTTCTGCTGTATATTTAAAGGGATAGTTCACCCAAAAATGAAAATTCTGTCATTAATTACTCACCCTCATGTCATTCCAAACTCGTAAGACCTACGTTCATCTTCCATTAAGACACAAATTAAGATATTTTAGATGGAATCTGAGAGCTAAGAGCTTTTTGTGCAATAATCCAAAACCAGTGGAAAAATCCTATTAGTTTTTTTTTAAGGGGGCAAGGCTGATGCAAACTGGATTGGACATAAAAATACGACACACTATGGTGGCTTTCCACAGAGTTTGATGATGTATTTCTGCTTTAATTAGAAAAATGGTCTATCAACGTGATCAGTCAGTTTTCTTTTTTTAATACTAAGTGCAATTGACAATACTCGTATTGAATTTTACTGCAAGTCGGCTAAATCAAAACACTTTTCCCTCTTTTTCCTTTCCATCTTTTCTTTTTTCCCCTCAGTTCTCTTCTCATCTTTATTGAGTCGTGTGGTTTTGGAGCAGTTTCAATCCCAGCAGTTCCTGTTGTGGCGAGCGCTATTCTATTACTAGAACTATGAATGTAATCAATATTTTGTGAATGGTGACCTCCACTTGAGTGTATGGTGGATTAAATTGTCATGGCAATTTGGTTGACATCCCTTCATTAGTCCTTTGGTTTCTCTCGGTCTTTGTATTTTCTTCAGCTGTGTGCGGTTAAACTGATGCGATCCCACGGCGACTATTAATCACGAGCTGAATGAGTCAGTGCGTGTCGAGTGTGTACAGAAGGATAAATTCCCTCCGGATGTTCCTCAGACGTATAAACTCGTTTCTTGAGATGTGCCAAACAATATACACAAATGCAGAAGCCTTTTTTTTGTAAATTGAATCTCCTTCTGTCTTTGTATAAGTCAGAAATATGGCAGATGTTGAGCTGTAAAACAAACTATTACACTCAGAATACATCGCATAATTGCGAAACACATTTTGTTAATGCAACACAATGTATAAAATTGTATTGCATAGCCATTTTTTGCTCATATGTGAAGTGAAGGGTCTGCAATGCATACACAAACTCTGGGTTTCAACAAGAGATTTATTGTATTAAAAGAAAAGTGTGTGTGTTTTTCCTTCCTTCTTTTACAGTATTTTCATGCTTAAATGTGAAGCATGTTGTGAGATGGCTACCATTAGAAACCATTTGGCTGAAGCTGAAAGTTAAAAGGCTGTGTGATAGACAAGAATCAGCAAAAGAGAGTGGAAATGTTGTACAGATTTAGACCGTAATAAATACAATATTCACACATGCTCTCACCACATTCATCTTAGTTAGGAGAAGCTGTTCTAGCATGTGCAGCCTGTTGGACAGATTTCTCTAATGTTGAGGACTGAACAGACTGTTTCAGTAATCACTTCACATTCACCACATGTCCATTCATCATCATTACTACAAAACCCGCTGCTCCAGGCAGGTATTCCAACCTGCTGAAGGAAATATTGCTAGTCCTCTCTCTTTCTCTCTCTCTCTCTCTCTTTTTTTTTTTTTTGCAATGAATACTAGACTCTTTATTTGGGATATGTTGTTTCTGTGGAAGCTTGTCTCTGCCATGGGATTAAAAAAAAGGAAATAACGATTCTCACAATCCTGTCTTTTTTTCCTTCTTGTAATTCTGAATTTATATTGCACAATTCTGACTTTTTTCGCAATTCTGCCCCCCAAAAAAAGTCAGAATTGCAAGATATAAACTTACAATTCTTAGAAGAGAATCAAAATAAGATATAAAATCAGAATTACAAGGTATTAACTTGAAGTTGTGAGAAAAAAGTCTGAATTGTGAGATAAAATGTCACAATTAACTTTTTTTATTCCTTCACTGAAACAAACAAAAACAGAACCAGAAATGTCTGTGAAAAAAAGATTCTTCTGCTCACCAAGGCTTCATTCATTTGATCAAAAATACAGTAAAATCAGATATATTGTGAAATATTATTACAATTTAAAATAACTTTTTTATATTTGAATATATTTAAAAATGTAATTTATTTCTGTTATGTAAAGTTGAATTTTCATTATCCTTACTCCAGTCTTCAGTGTCACATGATCCTTCAGAAATCCTTCTATTCCGATTTAGTGTTCAAGAAATGTTTTAAATTCTTAAAAGAACAGCATATTTTGTTACATCACGTCTTTACTGTCACTTTTGGTCAAATGAATGCATCCTTGCTGGATAAAATGATCAAATGATAAAAATCCCCAAACTTTTGAATGATAGTTTATCATTATGCTTGTTAAATGTATCATTATATGTAGTTTTGAATAACTGATGCAACAGAAAAAAATAAAACAAATAAATTGTGCACAACAAGACAAAAAGGAATTAAGAATGAAACTTTTGATTTCATGCTGACTTTCAGTTTCTCAGTGCATGAACTCATAAACTGCACATTTTGTAATACAAACACACCTACATCGCAACATTAATTTGAGATATTAACATTCTGTTATAATGTGGCATTGAATAGGTTTTCCTGTTAGGCGGTGATGTTAAATCAAGCGTTTAATCCCTGGATTTGTTATGAAAGCCTCATAAGTGATGAAATCTTCATTAGTCATATTTTATAAATCTTCTTTCCAAGAACTCAACTTTGCCTGCAGCACTTAGAAACAAATAACAATGTGCAAACAAAAACACATTTAATCTCTCATAATTACCTCTGACACACAATCCTTTTATACGCTTTGCTGCCTTTTTGCCCAAGGAGAGTTTTAATGAATGTCTAAACATGTTCAGATTCTCCACACACAAAAAGAGAGAGACTGATATCCGATATTTTGACACATATCTGTTTAGTTCAGTCTGCTTAATATTTGTTCTGGATTTGAAATCTTTTAAGTGTTTCTTTTCTGTTTACAGATGTCTAGTTGTTTGGCAGTGTTAATGCAGAATAGATATGCTAGTATGAATTGAATGTTTGGAATCCTAACTTTTGGATGCTTGAACTTGAATCCAGTTTAACCTGAAAAGGCTGGCCTTTCCCAAACAGAAGTTAGGCCGGCTTCATCTGTTTCTCCTGCAGGGTGGATGTTGGCGGGGTCGGGTCAGAAGTCTGAAGTCTCCTCCTCTGGAGGTCTTGTGGAAGCATGCGGTAATAATGAGCTCTTAATGTGTCTGTCAGTCTGACTGTCAAACAGCCGCTTCCTCATCAGGAAACCTGAGATGGAGGAAAAAAACTGTAGAGTGAAAAAATAAAGGAAGATCATTAAAAAGTGACTCAGCAAAGAGTTGACATTTGATTTCTGCCAATATGAGATCATCTATAAACAAGCAAGCACATTGAATTTGCAGTGTCCTGCTGTAGTGGGCACTTTTGAGTCACAATTTATCCATTTGATAACCAGACACTTTCTCAGGTGATACTAAACATAATACTTTAGGAAAATTTACAACATTGAATTTTGTTTAAAATACCGTTTAAAATATGCACAGTGCTTATAATATTATCTAATATATGATACTTACAAATATATATAAACAAATACAATTGGAATCCAATTCATGTCACAGCAATCTATAACTAAAAGTTGCATTCCAGATCAAAGTGTGTGTATAAATGTATTACTGCCCTTGAAATAAACATGAAATCAAAATTATTTATTGCCTTGTTGTTGGTGTTGCAGTAGAGACAAGTTCAAGGTTTACTGTATATTAAATTACAAGTATTCAGTCTATTGTAAATTATATTAAAACATGACATTTTGTAACCCTAGATGAGACCAAATTCATTAACAATAAGATCAAAGAAATGTAGAGAGTAAATGAGAAAAGACCCAGAGAGGTGTGCAAAGTATCTGCAGAAGGAAAAAGAATGTTACAAAAAGAGAAAGGAAAACGGACAGATAAAGAGTGTCTCCCAGCTGACAAAAAGAGAGAACATTTTTTACAAAAAAAAGGTAGTGGAGGATAAATAAAAGAAACCAGAGGGCAAAACATAAAGTACTGCATTCTTCAAATCAGTTTGTTGCAACAAACACAACAACTTTAGGAGATAATATTTTTTAAATGTGAAAAAACACTTTGAGTTCTTTACTGCAAAACTACTACTATATTTTACACATGCAATACCTTCTGTTTTCTGTTTATTTTACTGTTGTTCTATACAAAAGCCTGTTTTTTATTTCATGGCACTTTGTGTGCCATGAAATCAAACATAACTTTAACATTGTGTCCTTACTGACACAAGATGTCATTACCGCTGCTCTGCTTTATTTAATTATTATTTTATATATATATATATATATATATATATATATATATATATATATATATATATATATATATATATATATAATATATATAAAAGTATTTACAAAACTGCACAAAATTTGAAAGCCATGAAAATATTAAATTTTTATAAAAATTAAAAAAGGAAAAATAATGTAAATAATGAACGCTATTGTAATGTTGTGGTAAGGGCATTTTGTAAGAAGAAGAGTTGAAAAACATAAAAAAAATAAACATGTTCCAGATTAAAATTTTAATGACTCCATGCATTTTTGTTGACCTTTTTATATGCATTACAGACTATGATGGTTAAAATTAAAATTCACAGGGGTTGAATTTTCTAAATTTTGTAAAGTCAAAAGTGCCTGTAGTTGCAGATACATCCTTAAATAAGATGAAGTTAGTTAATGCTAAACCAAAGCACCACACATGGCAAAAACTTTGGGTATTTTTTTTTATTAGCATTAATAAGACATTAACCGTTAAAACAAAAAACAATGCGGCACCTCAGTTTTTAAACGTACTGCATGATACACACGACCCAAACGATTAACTAAACAAACAATTTAACTGTTTACCAACAGGTTAAAGTAGATAATCCAAAGCAGAATATATAATAACTTTAACTTTTTAATTAAATAAACGCATATGACTTAGAAAATAGGTATGTCTCCTCGGGGTAAAAGTGGCAGATTTATGTCCGTTGTAATTTAAAACTTTTGCACATTTATCGCAACTTACGAAGTTTAGCTCTTTCCACTTTTTTTCAGTGAGCTGAGAATTGTTTCCAGATGTCTGACTTGCCTTGCTTTGCTTTTGTCAAGTAAACAGTCGCTATAAAGTGTTAGTTCACCCAAAAATGAAAATTAGCCCATGAATTACTCACCCTCAAAGGCATCATATATATCTTTCTTCTTTCAGACGAATCCAATCTGAGTTACATTAAAAATTGTCTTTGATCTTCCAAGCTGTTTAATGGCAGTCAGCGGGTGTCACAGTTCATCAGTCCAAAAGAAGTGAAATAAAGCGCATCCACCCAGCCTCACACGGCTCCGGCTGGTAAACAAAGGCCTCCTGTAACGAATCAATGCGTTTTTGTAAGAAAAATATCTATATTCAAAACATAGTAATCACTTTAATCTAGCTTCAGCTCAGAAGG
Source organism: Cyprinus carpio (assembly GCF_018340385.1). Classification (NCBI taxonomy): domain Eukaryota; kingdom Metazoa; phylum Chordata; class Actinopteri; order Cypriniformes; family Cyprinidae; genus Cyprinus; species Cyprinus carpio. The sequence goes on along the minus strand of NC_056609.1, from coordinate 27,419,258 downwards.
GTTTGTCTGACAAAAAAACGTTTGGGAATAACATGGTCAAAAACGTGATTTGATTGCATTGGAACAAGTGTATGAGTCATTTGTCATCACACTAAACACACAAATTTTCAGCTTAGTGGAGCTGTATACGCAGATTCGTGACCTGAAGCTTAATAGTGGATCTGCAACATGCTGTTTCATCCAAGGGTGTATAGGTTTGAATAAATGCATTGATGGGGACATAACAGCAGATAACAGATGTTTATTTGTTTGATCAAAATTATTGCTAGAGACAATTTAGTGTTCGCCGGATATTGGTAGGGACATGTCCTCAGCTTACCTACTAAATTTTACACCCTTGCAAAGTAGAGACACCTGCTTTCCAACACCCTCCAGAAATTACAGTGGGGCTGTGAAGGAATGAGCAAGCTAAGGATATGTTCTCCTTGAAGCCTCCCCAGACACTCCTCCTAGACCTGTAGATGACCCATGAACACAGCAAAACAAATACAGAGTGAGTTGAAAGGTGGAGAACTGGATAATAGGATGGTGGAAGGGATAGAGAAGTGATTTTCCAAACAGTAAACCTCCTTGGGGAAGAGAAAACATACTCAGGCAGGTCTAGGCACAGAATAATAATTTCTCAGCAAATAGAGCTCTTTGTAGCAGAGCAACTTTTTAAACTTTGCTTCAGTCTGTTTCTCTGTACTCTTTTTGACTAGTTTGACAGCTAATGTTTCCTAGAATTCAATGAGAGGCTTGACGCACATATATGGTTTTTGCTGCGCCCACACATATACACACATATATCCTTTCAAGGGTCAAAACCTTCAATGTCAAGTTTTTAATTCTTTCATCAAGCTTAGAACTCATATACTTGCATTAAAGGAATATAAATAAAAAATCTAAAGTTTGAGGTCAGTAGGATTGAAAATGAATACTTTTATTCAGCAAGGATGCATTAAACTGATCAAAAGTGACAGTAAAACTTTTATAATGTAGCAAAAGATTTATATTTCAAATAAATGCTGATCTGTTCATCAAAGAATTCCAGTTTCCACAAAATTGTGCAAATAAATGCAGCCTTGTACATCATTTTGTACAATGAAGGAAATTCATAGTGTATACAGGCCCAAAAAACTATAAAAGCACAATAAAAGTAGTCCAAATGACTGATTCTTTATATTCTAAGTCTATAACAAAAAAAACAAAACATGTATTTATTTATTTTACTATTTTTAAAATACCTTTTAAAAGCAACATTACCCAACACTGTCCATTATGGTCTTGCAAGTTGCTTTTTGGTGCATCACTGCTGTAGAATTGAGTTTTGTTATGCTTTTGTCATGTTCATGACAGCATGTAAACACCACAAAGTTGTGTTTATACTTCATTAACCATGACTTTCAGAGCTGAGGTGTATCAGTTGACAAATTGGAAGCAAATTGCAATTAATGATATCTGCAAAAAAAATTTTATATTCATGCTGATGAAGAATAGTGAGAAAGCTTTGCAGGAAATACTCATTTAGCCAGTTTATGAAAAGACAGATTTGCATGACCAAAATACGGCATCACAGGAATGATACAATGGATAAAGCATCAATTACATAACTAATGCAAAGCTTTCTGTCTTTGTTGAAGGAATATGACATTGTATAAGATATATGTGCTCCTTTTACTCTAGCAGTCACACTCATCACCCCATCATCACAATTTGCAAATTCATAAGCGATGAACTCTGAGAAAGCAACAAAACAAACCCAATAAGGTCGGGGAAGTCATGGCCTAGTGGTTAGAGAGTTTCACTCCTAACCCTGAGGTTGTGGGTTTGAGTCTCGGGCCGGCAATACCACGACTGAGGTGCCCTTGAGCAAGGCACCGAACCCCCAACTGCTCCCCGGGTGTTTGTTTACTGCTGTCTGTGTCCACTTTGGATGGGTTAAAAGCAGAGCACGAATTCTGAATATGGGTCACCATACTTGGCTGTATGTCACTTCACTTTCACTTATGATGAGCTGTGAGTTGTGGTTGATACAATCCCGTGTCATACAATCCTGTAACTCTTTGTCAAAACCTAATGTTACCATCAGTGCTATAAATGTACACATTCTGCAGCCATGTGTTCTGTATCTGCTGGAGTGCTGGAAACTATTAGACTCTTATTGTCAGATTATTTACTCTATATGTGATACATAGGTCGCTCTCAGGAACCGAAATAAATCTTCATGCTGAAACGAGTGTCTAGATATCCAGCGTGACATTTTATTCCATCACTGTCCACATTATAAAGGACACAGCCCAAGGGCACACGGTGTACTGTACATCTGCAAATATACACAACAGCAGCTGGCATATGAGGACGAGAGAGCGCTTTATAGACATCCATCTCTGTGGAGCACAAGCCAGGCCGTATATGACCTCACAACACATGTGACAAATGTCTCATATAATGTTATCAGGCCATGAACCGCTGTAAAACGATTCAGAACTGCATGCTGTAAAGTAATGTGGCTCGTATAATGTTAATGAGAGGGGTTCGTGACAATTCATACTGCTCATGTTGACCCTGATCGTGTTGTTGGCTGTGAAGTTCATCTCAAATTTTGTTTACAAGGTTTGTGAATTCTTTGTTGAGTCCATAAAAGCTTTTAAGGCCTTATTAGATGGACAGAAGGTTACACTGTATATGAATTATATGTTTATGTCTAGATGAGTAGCAGAAGATTAGCTTGTTTAAGATGAGATTATCAGGATAGAAACTTATCAGCAATAGAGTTTGCATAATGTTTGGGTATGTAATTAAAAAAATACATATATTATAAGTATTTTTAAAAAGGTATATTATTCTATAAAATTAAAAATAAAAAAATTTAAGCTTAAATAATTTAAATTATAATTATAAATAATTTTTGCTGATATTATTGTATTTGGGTCAGATGGTTAAATGGGTCAAATATATATATATATATATATATATATATATATATATATATATATATATATATATATATATATATATATATATATATATATCCTAAAAAATTAAATAAAATTTAAAAAAAACAAAATTTTACATTTTGATAATAATAATATAATTTAAATGATTTGATAATAATAATAATTTAAATGATTTTGCCACTATTCAATTAGTTTTTTCAGCCTGATGTTTGAATTTTATATTATTATGTAGTTTTATATATTATAAAAAGGTTTTATTCACTTTTTAAACTTTTAGTTTTTTAATTAAACTTAATTTGCCACTATAAACAATTTGTTAATAGTTAATGTTAATCTATCTATCATTTATTTTTTCTTATGTTTTTTAGCACATCAAGTAGGTGTATAACTTGGATAAAAGCAATTCCCAAGTAATAAATGCTGTTTTAATGCTTTAAAGGTGAAGTTTGATGTAAATTATCTACTATAATAGATAAACACTTGCAATTCAGATGTGACTAGCAAAAAGAAAGATAGAAAAAAAAAACAGAATACATGACATGATTATTTCTGAAAGGTTGTTATTGGAGCAACATGTTTGTTTGTTCTGCATGTTGGTGTAGTTCTGGCATCTGCTGAAACTAACCATCATGTGGCATCTACTGCCTTTAGTTTGACCTTTCGGTTGGGAAACTCTTCCTAAAGTAAACAATAAACCGCAGTTTTCAAAGAAATCTCAAAGTACCAGTGCTATTACAGCACACAGTCCCAGGTAAATGTTTAGACTCTCAAGCATGTCGTATTTACAGAGACGAAGACTTGAGACAGTTGACGAGGTTGTTTAGTCAGGTCAGTTGCTGGGCAGAATGACTTTTTCCTTGTAACTATTCTAAGAATGACTCTGTTGTTAGTGACGTTCTGTCATCACAAACACAAAACTGCCAGTTTCACAATTTACATACCAGCTTTGTGTCATTTACCTTGTAATTGAAGAGCAACAGAGAAGGGTGAAATTATCACACACCCGTCATCAGCTCATCAACATAATTTATGCTTTATGTCGACCTGGTTCAGACAGTGTCTGCCGTTAACCCTTATTTTAGAGTCAGCTCAAGGCTCCTGGGTTCCTTCAGGTTGGTCAGCTTTCAAAATAAAGTGGAGTTTCCATTTTGGGTGCAAAGGAGGCCTGAAGTATTTGACATGGTGCTTCACATCCGTAAGGCTGGCGCAGCTGTGAGAGGGAATCCGGAGCTGCTTCTGATTAGTCCATTCCCCGTTTCCCAGCACTGAAATTTGCTATCTGTCATGTCAGCGCCTGGCTTGCATTACCTTCAGTACCTCCTCCTGTCCTTCTCTCCGCCTCCATTCATCTAGAAACAAGAGTGATGGAGATGCTGTCCAGCTACACGTGCTGCAGGTATCCACATCCTTAGCAAATTTATTCTGCATTTTACATATTAGACATTTTGCATTGAAATGTTGTTTTCTAAGATTGTTTTATTTCAAGACTTGAATATTTTAAATGCATTTATGGGCTTTTTGCACATATAGGACACGGTAACAGAGAAACAGGAAATGATGGGCTCTAACTGGGTTTTCTAACTGAAGTAAAATCAAGCCACCTTTATTTCTATAGCGCTGTACACAATACACATTAATGTTTTAATTTAGCATCTAGCTCCTGATAATTGATACGATGGTGCCATATGAACAATTGGGTATTGTTTTGTAGCTTTTCCCTAAATTCCAGAGATTTCTTGTTTTATTTATTTACTTTTTTATTGTTCATTTTCTCTGCTTTCCCTCAGATTCACACCCTTAATCATGATCCATTAGCTGCTGGTCTTGTACTGAAAATGAGGTAATTATTTTAATGATTCACAGGAGAGACTGATTGTGAGGCAACTGTGTCCCCATTAGTGCTTTAAACTTTGTCTGTGAGAATTTTAGTGCAAACAAACACTTATTTAAGCTTAATAATCATCACATTTATGAGTATAGTCTTCCATTTAAGTTTATTCTAGCAGCATGGGGTGTTGATTTGATGTAGCAGTTGCTATAAAAAAAACAAAAGAACAATGAAAAAAGATAACTTCAATCTCTAAATGTCTAATTCTTTTTAATAAAATAATTATTTATAATATTCTTTTTTATATTCTACTGTTAAAATATTGTATATTTTAAATGTATGTTTATTTTATAGTTTATGTTATTAGTAATTCCTTATACCTGTATATATATCACAGGTGATATTATTATTATTACTTGTAGTAATATAGCTATGTTTTAAATATATGATTATATATTTATTATTTTTGTTGTATTTATTTATTTTATTTGTATTTTTTGAAGTTGTTTCTAATCTATATGAAGATGAAATGACTACTTTAGAAATGGAAATAAAGCTTAAAAATAAAAGCTATCAAAGACAATACCATTTAATCGTAGGATTTGTAATTTAGGGTTAAAATAGCCTACTTTTTGAAGGCAACATTGCACCAGAAATAACAAATGTTTTTATATTTGCAAACATTGCTGGTTTTCATTTGAGCTGGTTCTTCATGAGGTGAGCTCACAGTCAGTGCTGTTCTCTGGGAAGGAGATTTTGAAGTCATTTTAATAGGCTCATAGGGGAGCTCAATAACTCAAATAAGATTCTGGGAAAGGCTGGCAGGACCTCTGTAATAACTAGGTGAACAATGTTACAAAATTGCTAGGAACTTGAAGCCCATGTTCTCTCTGTCTCCCTATATGACATCCTCTGATACTCCTGAAATAAATAAGAGAAGGCCACTGCCATCCACTTTTACTGGAATATTTTATTTTGATAGAAGGTTTAAAGAAGGTTTACCATGCATAATCTGCTTTTAAAAATAATGGTTCTTTAAGTGGCATTGATGGTTCCATGATGAACCTTTAACATGCAACATGCAACATTTTCATTCCACAAAATGTTCTTTATGGTGGAAAAAGGTTTTTCAGTTTATTGCAGCGACCATTTTTGGGTCCCCAAAGAACCTTTCAGTGATGAGTTAAGAACATGAGTTCTAATAAGAATTCCCCAAAGAACCTTTCAGTGATGAGTTCTAATAAGAATTTTTTTTTTTTCTTAATGGAAAAACAGCTAATTAACCTTTTTTTTTTCAGAATATAAATGTTCTTCATGGAACATCTTCATTGTTGCCAATAAAGAACCTTTATTTTATTTTGGTGTTAATGTTTCTCACACTAAGAAAAAGTGGTTCTTTTAAGAACTGTTCACTGAAAAGTTCTTTAGGGAAACAAAACTAGTTCTTCTGTGGCATCACTGTGAAAACCCCCTTTTGCAGCCATTATTTTTAAGAGCATCTTTGCAATATCATGACAAAGTTACTTCACTAGCTTTAAACAATCATGACATTAATGTGGTTTATTATTTGCACAGACAAGGTTAGTAAAACCAGTCAAAATCATTTCCAGCATGTCACAAAGGAGCTTAACTTTTACTGTTGACTGTGGACTTAACTATTAACTAACCCAGAATTCCAGCAGAGATGAGTGTGTTATTGTAGCTGGGTTCCCGCTGTGTGGATGTGTCAGGATGGCTGTGATGTATGAGGGTTATCAACTGGCCAGCATCTCTGTTCTGGACGGTGATAAAGAAGCTTTTAGCTTGGTGTGGGTGAAGTCTAAATGGATCAGTCTTAGTGGAGGATGTCACTTACAGCCCAAACATTGGCACAGCTTCAACTGAGAGCTCATAGAAATGCACGCTTTTGAAAATAGTGATTTTTGGTTTCTTTAATCCTCTCCTAAATCAAACCGCAGTGTAATTATGACCACTGAAATGTCTTTTATCTTTCATCCATATGACCCTGTTAAACCCATAATACATCACTAAAGTAAAGGGGAATGTTGAGGCAACTTGGGATCTTCCAACAGGCAAATACAGTACATCTGATTATATTTTTTTTTCCTTAAATGTGGTCATGAATGTGTTTGACCACTGTGTGGCGCTGGAGAGCAGCTGTTTGAAATCTGACCTTTCATAACTATACAAATGTAATATTTGATCCGCCTAGAAACTGAAATAACAAATAACAATAACACTTTATAATATGATCCCATTTGTTAACATTATTTGATGCATTATCTATGAACTAAAAATAAGCAATACATTTGTATAACTTATTATTTTTGTTAATATTGGTAAATACAATTTTTAATTAGATCACAGTGCATTAACTAATGTTAACACAATCTTATATATATCTTATAATACATTTTATTTTAAAAATGCATTAGTAGATGTTTAAAATTTCAACTAAGATTAATGCTGTATAAGTATTGTTTTGAATATATTTAAAAATGTTACTTATTCCTGTGATTAAAGCTGAATTTTCAGTATCATTACTGCAGTCTTCATAATATGCTGATTTGATGATCAAGAAACATTTCTTATCAATGTTGAAAACAGTTCATATATTTGTGCAAACCACGTTTTTATTTTTCACTCTCAGAAATAAAGGTACAAAAGCTGTCACTGGGGCAGTATCTTTTCTAAAAGTACACTTTTGTACCTATTAGGTTCTAATATGTACACTTTAAGTACTAATATGTACCTTTAAGGTACTAAAATGTTTAGCTGAGGTACAAATATGTACCTTTTGAATTTAATGAACAAAGAACACCAGCATCAATTATAAAAAATATTTTAACATATATTTGTGCAAACCACGTTTTTATTTTTATTTATTTATTATATTATATTTTTTAATGAACAAAGTCCAGGCGCATTTATTAGAAATATTTTTGTAACATTATAAATGTTTTTAAAATTAATAAAAGTATTAATTTATTTTTATTTTCCTTTTTTTTCTAAATTAAACAGACTTTATTATATTCTTACAGCCAGGTTACCAATTATCATGCAATCTGTGATTAATTTACCTCAAAAATACTATAACGATCTTTTTTAATGTTTAAAATAGTTTAACATTCCAAGCTTTTCAGGCTTTTCATGTGGAGCAATAATTTCTCATGCTCACAGAAGAAACCAAATCCCACCCACATGTTGAAAGGATGTCAACTAACTAAGTTTAATAAAGTCACACTCGATATGGTACCATATTCCTAACCACATTTTTAAAAAAATTGGCGGCCTTGATCTTGTGTTGAGATGTGATCTCGACCCTTGTAAAATTCCTCTGAAGGTATCTAATTTTCATAAACAAGTACTGTCTATTTTGGAAAATGATGTTTACCCATAACTTTTCCCCTCACAACTCCACTCTTTGGAACAATAGGGTTGTAATTATTAATAGAAAAAATCTCTGTTTAAAAGTGATTGGTATAGCCAAGGTATTTTTTTTATTCATGATTTGTTAGATGATAATGGCTTTTTCTTATCTTATATTGATTTCATTAGTAAATACAAAGTTAAAATTACATTAAAAGGTTATAATAAGGTATGCAATGCTATACCTACTGGATTGTTAAGAATAATTCAAAGTAGTTTTTCTGATCTTTTATCTAGACCAGTAGTTTCTCTTCCCTCTTTGAAAATATGTAATGTTGACCTCTTAGACTATAAGTGTAATAAACAAACTTATTTATAAAGAACATAAAAGTATCATCACTGGTGATTATAAATGTTATTTTCTGGGAGATGTTGAAACCTCAGTAAGGGACAAAGCTTTTACCCGTTATATGGCTTACCCAGTTGCTCCAAAGGTCAAGGAGACTCATTATAAAATTATGTTTAGGATATATCCAGTTAGTGACTTTATACAAAAACGATTTCATTTCGATGTGGATCCTTGTGGTTTCTGCTCTTCATTTCCTGAAACACTTGACCACCTTTTCTTTTACGGTGAGGTTTCTTCTAAATTTTGGTTTGATATACATAGCTGGTTGTCAGTAAAAATGGAGACAGTTTCTCCTATAAACCCAGCAAGATGTGCTCTTTTTTAAATGTGATTTAAATTCATCCTTCTATGATGTTGTGAATTTTGTTTTGTTGATGGGTAAATATCATATACATAGTTGTAAATGGAAAAAATGTAAACCTTCCTTCAATATATTCTTATGTGAGTTTGTTAAAATGTTTCAGAGCTTAAAATGCCTCAAAAAACTTAATCGAAAATCGGAAAAGTTATGCTTCTCTTTGTCAAAATATATATTATTTAAAAAAAAAATTTAAATAACTTCATCGACTACAATTTTGGTTTCATCCTTGCTCCTTGTTATTGTGTTTTTTTTTTTTTTTTATTTAAAAAAAAAATTTTCTCTTTAATGTAAACTCTGTGCTTGTCTATATGAAAGTGTCTTACATTGTTGGTTCCCTGTCTTGTTATGTAAATTAAGCAATAAAAAAAAAAAAAAAAAAAAAAAAAAACTGGTTTAGATTTTCACATGTTGAAAGGATGTCAACTAACTAACGTTTTTTTAGACTGATCATTTGTCCCTTAAGACAGCTAGAGAATGTTAAATACTATTTAAATGTTTTTCAGATCTGATCCAGTTAGTGCTTGTTTGAGCTGTTGTCACGAGAGCTGTCAGAAAAAGGCCAAACTAAATTCAGCACCACACACAGACACGCATAAAAACGGAAGCCGTAAAAGCACTGTGATATTTGACTGCTCCAAAATACACTAAATTAATCTGCCTGAACTTGTGATTTATTCCCTATGAAAAACTTCAAAGGGTCTGAAATTTGACCTGCGGGTGTCTTGAAGACCACAGCCTCTACATGAAATATGTGGAGCGTGAATAAGGAGCATGATGGCTGAAGGGGATTTTATTAGTCTGGGCATGAAACTAATGTGCCCTTGATGACAAACCCTGGACAGAGAAGATGATAAACACATTCATTGTCCCTTACGAAGACCTTCTACTGACTTCTGGTGCTCTTAATTGAAGCTAATAAGTTGTGTTGGCTGAGGTTTGTGTAAATTCTTGCAGGAAGGTATCCTTTTATTTAAAGAAATAGTTCACCCAAAAATGAATGTTTAGGCCATCCAAGATGTAGATGAGTTTGTTTCTTCATAGGAACAGATTTGGAGAAATTAAGCATTGCACCACTTGCTTACCAATGGATCCTCTGCAGTGAATGGGTGCCATCAAAATGAGAGTCCAAACAGCTGATAAAAACATCACAATAATCCACACCACTCCAGTCCATCAGTTAACATCTTGTGAAGCCAAAAAGCTGCATGTTTGTAAGAATCAAATCTATCATTTATGCCGTTTTACTTTAAAACTGTAGCTTCTGGCCAAAATACCAGTTCATAATTGTTCCTTCAGTGATAAAGTCCATCCCCTGTTGTCGTCTCATATCAAAATCCACTGACAAATTTGTTCAGAACTGTTTTGGACTGTTTTCCCTTGTGAACGGTGCTTGATCTGTGCAGATTTCTCTCCTGATTTAGACGGGATGGGACTTTTTCACTGGAGAAAACATCATTATGGATTGAAGACTGGATTGAGCAAGAAACAACAGTTTTGAAGTTAAAAATATCTCAATGATGTATTTGTTTATTACAATCAGTTTTCATAAGACATTAACTGATGGACTGGAGTGATGTGAATTACTTGTGGATTCTTGTATTGTTTTTATCAGCTGTTTGGATTCTTGTTCTGACGGCACCCATTCACTACAAAGGATCCATTGGCGACCAAGCGATGCAATGCTTTTCTGATGAAGAAACAAACTCATCTATATCTTGGATGGCCTGAAGATGAGTACATTTCCAGCAAATGCTCAACTATTCCTTTAACTAAGCATTTAGTTCAAAAGACCAAAAAACACAGAAACCTGTAAGCAACCACCCAGAATGCATACTATAGACTTAGCCCATATAGACACATCTTTAGATTTCATTTAAGGTGTTATTTGGCACATTTATGAGCTTTTTTATACTAATGAGGACCATCTTGACAAGTGGGTTTTAAGAGGTTTTACTGTATTTTGGAGAATGTTTTCAGAAATTTGGCTCTCATAAGTAGACCATATAGTGAAATGCACACAGCCCACCCTGGCACTTATATTGCTGGCTGGGAATTTATATTGCCTTCTGAATAAAATAGCAAGTAGACGTTGTGTTTGAGAAGGGCCTCATACCTCATTTACATTGAGGTTGTTTTTATGAGTGTTTAGTAAAAGCTGGTCCCATTCGCTGCTCCTGGAGCTCCATCTGCATCTGAAACAACACTGAGTCACTATGAATCACATTTTTAATAGTTCTTTTTCTAAATTAAGTGGTTAAGGTTACTTAAACCAGCTGTGCATACTACTTTCTTGTTAGGTGTGTTAAGATGATATGCCTGTGGAAACATTGTGGGATAAAATACTGTAGTCTGTTTGTGTCTTTCCCCTGCGTTTGCATGTTTCAGTCCGCTCTAGAAAATGAACACAAGGTACCTTTATATTCATAAATGGGTCATTCCTGTTATGCAGTACCTTTTGAACTTTAAGTTAATATGCTATGAAGTATTGCTATAAAAACATTTCCAGTCTTTCAGAAATCTGCTTCGGTCAGGTGCTTTAACTTGATTTATTATAATTTTATTATTTGCAAAATGACAGGAACATGCATGTTCTAAGGAGGTGAAGTTAATGAGGTTAATAACAAGCTAAACCTCCTGATCCCTGGTTGTTTCTTCTGAAAAAAAGAAGAAAAAACAAAACAAAAACAAAACGATGTCTCTTCCTTGAGTATGATGTCACTAAGACACTGACTTTTGTTAGTTAAATGGATTTGACAGGATGGAAAGTATATTGAAGACACAGGAAAAAAAAAATATTACAAATTGAAAAAATGTTCCCAAGAAAACATGTTTTTGAAACATTTTAAAAGGAAAAAAAACACATGGAATATTTCGTAAAAATTTGCCAGTTTTTCATATTAGAAGTGACCCAAATGACAACATTAACTATAAAGGATAACTAACTGATATAATTTCATATTTAAAAGTGTGATGCAGTTTGTTAAAACAAAAATTTGGGATCAGTAGACTTTATTTAAAAGAAATCAAAACGTTTAATCAGAAAGGACCCATTATATGGAACAAAAGGGAAAATAAAGACGTTTTAATTAAATCATGTTCTTTTGAACCTTCTGTTTAACAAAAAAAAAAGAAAAAAAAAGAAATCACAATTTCCACAAAAATATTAAACAGCACAACTGCTTTTTCAATTGTCATAATGATAATGAATGTTTCTTGAGCAGCAAATCAGCATATCATAATGATTCTAAAGGATCATGCGACACCGAAGACTGGAGTAATGATGCTGAAAATTCAGCTTTGCATTACAAGAATAAATTATTTACATTTTACAATTATGCATTTAGCAGATACTTTTATCCAAAGCGACTTACAGTGCATTCTGGTATAATTCAGTATAATTTTTTTTTTTAACCAGTATGGTATAATTTTTGGTATAATTCAGTATAATTATTGGTATAATGTTTACCAAATTATATTTTGATATAATATTATACATATAAATATAATAAAATATAAAATTTAAAATTGTAATAATATTTCACAATTTTACTTGTTTAACTGTATTTTTTTTTTATCAAATAAAAGGTGGTCAGCATAAGAGACCGATGATGAAGTTTCACACACAAAACTTGGCTAAAAGGTGCATTAGAGATCTTGCACTTTATCTTTGAGACATTTGTGCTCATACAGCATGTAATTACATACACTGAATGCTTCCTTATGTTTTGAGCATATCTATGAGGGAAAGGGGCATCAGAGTTGGGTTTATTTTGTGATGTTGCTCGGTGTTGTGAATCAGTGTGCGTAAATGTGCGTTCATGCTGTCAGGGGTTAGCCGTTCAGCCTCACACTGATTCACAGATAAAGCACACAAACAGGAGGTGTCGTGATAGATCTGCATGCTGATAGTGTGAACGCGGCGCCACGTCTTTCCTGCATGGCTCTGTTTTGATATGGATGAAGCAGATCTGGATGCCGTAGAATCAGTCAAGCAGCTCATTCGTCCTGCTGCTCCTGGAGAATCATATATGTGCCTTGTTGTCAGGTTTAACTCACAGAAATCTGCACTTATTTAATCAATAGCTGAGAAAGTAGTTGATTCACAGTTTAAAGCTGCATGGATGCTACTGTGTACTGAATGTTCTGATCTCTCATGTGAACTCCACTCTTTATGAGATCAAAATCTGGCAACCCAGAGGTGTGGGGACTTGAGTCAGGCACTAAATGTGTCATTTACTGGTGATTTGTATTCATACAAGAGCTCATGTGTGGTGCATAAGGCCTGTGTAATGTTAAAGAGGTGCACAGGAAATGAAAGAGTCGAACTGCTAAACCTGGCCTGTGCTGCCATCTAGTGGACGATATGTGATGCCACTTTGCCTATTCACTCAGAGGACTGGGTTCTTCAGTCTAATGCTCTGTAAAGGGAATGCATGCGGTATTAACAATATAACAAAACATTTACTACACAATAAGCTTAGTTTCTGCAGGTAGATCCAGGTTTATTGATCACATTACTCATTGTTTCCACATTGTTAAGGTATTAACAGAAGCTTCTGAGTCATATGTCTGTGTTGTGTTTAGATCTGTGGGACCCCTTTCCAATGTTTACTTTAAAGAAAAGTTATATAATAAATGTTCATTGTGAGACTCAATGACTTTGCATCATTATCTGTGAAGAATATGTGAAGAAAAGAGCATATTTTACTCTATTTCCCCCTTATTCACTGTGTACAGGTAGTGGATCTAAAGGTACAAAGGTGGATATTTGCGTCTGTAGGTGAAAACAAATCAACTTAGAAGGTATTTTCCCCACAAAAATGAAACTAATATTATCTCATTCAGGTACGGATATCAGGAAGCTCACAACAATCAATCTTTATGGCACAAAGAATCTCTCCTCAGGAAAATTGCTTGTACAGACATACAGTAAGTCACACTTTGCCTTTGGGTCCAGTGCCCAGTGCCAAATACCATGCATGTTCTTTACAGATAACGAGAAAAGACCAATGAGTTGAAATTTAAACAAAATAAAAAAATAAATAATGTTGTCATCAAAAACATTGAAAATGGATCCCAGAAAGAATTTCCTTAGCAGCTTTGTGACATTTACCCTCTAACTGGAACAACAGCGAAGGATTAAATTACCTTAAACCAGCCATCAGTGAATGGAACCAACAGCTCATCAACATAATTTATTAACCTTTCTGTGCTCAAATGTCCATTCTAACACTGATTTAAAAAGTTTGTTACCCAAGAATCACACTGAATTCAAATATGATGTATGAAATCGTTGCTTCTGTTGTACTACTGCAGTCATGGCCAAAAGTTTTGGCAGTGACATAAATTGTGTGTTTTGCAAAGTTTGCTGCTTCAGTATTTGTAGATTATTTTCCCACATGTTTCTATGGTATACTGAAAAGCAATGATAAGCATATCATAAGTTTTAAAGGCTTTATTGGGCAAATAAATTTATATATTTACAGTGTTGACCCTTGTTCTTCATAACCTCTGCAATTCGCTCTGGCATGCTGGATATTAGCTTCCGGGCCAAATCCTGACTGATGGAGAAAATTGATCACAATTTGTGGTCTCAGCTTTGATCACAAGTAGTGGGCTTCTGTTTTGTCCACTCACCTTTAGAGGACTGACCACAGGTTCTCTGGGATGAGATCCGGGGAGCTGCCTGACCAAGGATCCAAAATTTCAATAAATAAACACACAATTACGATAGTAAATGGCTGGTATGTGATTTTCTTGAGATTTGGGGCATGTGTTTAACAATATTGAAAAATGTACATCTGAAATGCTAACTTGTGCAGCGATGTAAAAGGCTATAAATAGTTTATATTTTTACAACAGTAAACTACCAAATTCCACCTGTGATTGCAAAAGGAAGTTATTACAAACACTCGATCAGGGTTTAAAGTGAGTTTTGAGTAAAAGTGTACTAATAATTTCTTAAATTGTATGATGTAGCTTGATGCTAACGTTAGCTCTAATGCAGCTACATGTCAGGTGCAGTTCTTCTTCATAATGCATTTTGACATAATAATTCACGTAAGGTCATAAGAAAATGTTTTGTTGTATTTTCATAGTAAGGCTTTTAATAATAGAGGGATAAAAGTATACCAGGAATGAGGCAAGGTGGCTTGGTAAACCTTGAAATACCAGGACAATGGCTTATAATAGAGGAATAAAAACAAAAGAATAAGGATAAAAGAATAATGCGGATAATGTCTCATACCTGGCCGATGTGTGAAAGGCTTGTTTCGTGAGAACAATAGAATCATGAATGGGGGAGTATTCAGAGCCAAAAATATAGAGAAAGCACACAGGAGTGTTTACATGAGAGTTTACAGGAGATGACAAGAATCAATTTTAGTAGCCTTCTTTAAAAACACACATGACATGGCATTAGAAAATATTTCATAAAATTCACAGTTTTACAGATTAGATTTAGAAATTTCAAATGAAGCATTGGTAGACTTGTGGCTTTAGCTGTATTGTGTTTCTAAAGTCATATCCTACATCAACAATTTTTAAAATACATTTAAAAAAATATGTTTTTAATATTTTTATTTTTGAGCTTATATATCTTTATTATAATAACAGTCTGAGTAATTCTGATTCTTGAACAGTAAACTTTGAAGTGTCAGCTTTGTGAACATATGTGGATTATGTATCTAGTCAGAAAGAATCATAAGCAGAAACCTTTTTATTTTGGGTATATCATTTCTGTCTCCATGCCGAAAATGGGGGGTGACTGCGAAAACCTTGACATGGGGTTACTGTTCAGCAAATGTTTGCGCGGGAACGCGAACACGTTAGATCAGACGCTGCTGAAGCCGAATGAATATTTCATGTCTTAAGACTAGAAAACAAGCTAGATTTTGTCACGAGCATCTAAATGCTAATATAGAAAGGAAACATTAATGCTGCATTAATTAACATTAATGTGTTACTACTAAGAATGGTTTCCTTATGAGATGTGTTAGCGCTTGTTATGTGAAACATATTCTGATATCTGATAAATGAAGGTCTTATCTTTATTTTTATTACTGTTTACTGTAATTACCTAATAATGTTGGAGATCTACAGTTTGTTCCTTATGCAAATGCATATGATTGCAGTTGGCTAGGGTCACTGAATCTGACAAGAAAAAAAATTAATAGCTATCAAAATATTACCACTCTTTATTTCATAATAACTGACTAAAAATGTTTAATAAACTGACTCATGTGGTGTGTGAGCTCCTCTTTTTTCTATTTTACATAATTAAAGCATATTGATCAGATATTGATATATTTATTGATAGAAGCTCTGTTTTTGATCAAGTAGCGCGGTAGCTTCAACAAAAGCTACAATTTTCAAAGCATTCTGAAGCTCAAGCTCAAATCAAAAACATAACTGCTAAGGCTCACTGCCACTAAACACTGTAACTCCATTGGCTGTTCAAACTGTCAGTCAAACATCATTATTCTTTTGTGAATGAAGTGCTATGTGCAGTTTCTTTAGGGCAGGGGTGCACAATCCTGCTCCTGGCGATCGACTGTCCTGCAAAGTTTAGCTCCAACCCTAATCAAACACACCTGAATCAACTAACTAAGGTCTTCAAAATTAAAGGCAGGTGTGTTTGATTAGAGTTGGAGCTGAACTTTGCAGGACAGTCGATCGCCAGGAGTGCCACACTACATTTTTCTTGCTTCTTGTTCAGGCCATCACTGAGAAAATCTTACGATAAAAGACTATTGCAACTTTCATATCATTAGATTTGACAAATTACAATTTCAATTTTACAAATGTTTTCAAACTGAAACACATTGGCCCTTTTTTAGTACTGTCGCTTTAAGAGCAGCCCACTCTTGTTTTTTCCTGTTCAGTTTGAGGTTTTCCTTTGCACACATTGCATGCAGGCACAAAAATCTGTTCCATTTCTGTTGCTCATTATTTTATTATATTCAATAACACAGTTGACAGTGGAGTGACTGATACCTGATGGTGAATTGACGGTCAAAACCACAACCTGTGGAATGCCAGCCAAGTTGTGAGTCTGTCTAACTATACTATAGCTAACTTGGTGAATAAAACTACTAAATTAAAAAAATGCAAAACACAGTACTGGGCCCAGAGGTCAAAAAGAAAAAAAAAAAAAAAAAAAAAAAAAGAAAGAAAAGTGTGTGTGTGTATTCTTGACAAATAAAATTAAAGGTATTTTTCCAGACTCTACATCAGCAGGTACCAGTTGTTACGGCTGTATAGTTGTCATTGGTTGTGTAGTAGGTCTACACAAAAGACTTCTATGGGCCTACCACTACTGGGAGAATCTGACAAACACAGCAGACAATGCTGTGATCTCAACTGGTTTGTCAAGCTCTTGTATGAGAGTTTTGAGAATTGTGCAGCAAGGTGTATTTACAGTAGGGCAAATGTATTTCTGAATTTTAAATTGTTATGTCCACTGCTTTTCAGGATGGTGCAGCAGATATATAGTTCTATACATTTTCTAAAACTTTCAGAAGCAGGGAATACTGTTCACTATTTTTACTTTCGCTTTTATGTTGTCATGTTTGCATAGGAGCCACTCCCATTCCGATTTCAAAAGTTTCAAAGCCTCTGTTATTATACAGCGAATCTTCCACTGGATTTGAAAGCATCACAATGGCAGAACTTGTCTTTGATACTCAAAATACTTTAAATTGCCCACGCTGTCAGAATCTGCTTAAGAACCCAGTGACTACAACTTGTGGGCACAGTTTCTGCATGGACTGTATAAAGCGGTGCTGGGATCAGGATGCTTCTTTGAGACGAGCTTACAGCTGCCCTACATGCAGGGCTACCTTCAACAAAAGACCAGCTCTCAGCAGAAGCACTGTCCTGGCTGAAATTGTAGAGAGAATAAACCAGGCAGTTCCAGCTGGGCCTGGAGATGTGAAATGTGATGTATGTAAAGGAAGAAAACTCAAAGCTATCAAGTCTTGTCTGGTGTGTTTGGCTTCTTACTGTCAAATTCACATTCGGCCTCATTATGAGTCTGAAGCTTTCAAAAAGCACAAGCTGGTAAATGCTTCTCCAAATCTACAGCAGCAGATCTGCCCTCAACATCATAAAGCACTGGAGATTTTCTGTTATAATGACTGGAAGTGTATTTGTGTGGCTTGTATGGGGGATCAGCACAGTGGACATACAACAGTCTCAGCAGCAGCTGAAATGGCTATAAAACAGGTAAGATGATGTTATATGATATCCAAGAGATTATATTATATAACAAATATAGGCCAAAATATTAACACAACATTTGACTAAAAAACAACAACAACAACAAAAAACTTATTCATTAAATTCATTATATAGTGCTGTGATATTTCCATGAAATAATACAATACCAGACCACATTTTTCTTCTCTATGAGAACGAGTAGCTCAAAAAGTTTATCAGAAAGAAATGTGTAAGTAAAATATATTTAACTTAAATTAAGTTAAATTACTTGGCACAAGCTGATTGGTTCATGTTGCATGTGCAGCCAAAGAGCTTGCTGCTTCTCATTTAAATGACTCATTAGCAATCACTAGAACAGTTCTCAGCGCACTTTCTGAGTTCCTCTGAAACCCTCCACCTTCTGCAGCTCCACCTGTATAAATCTGCTTTGGTTATATATGCTATTTGTGCGGCAGCAGTTGTCATGACAGAACTCTCGTTAATTTGCAGCTGTATGTCAGCTAACTCTCATTAGAGTATTAGTACACTGTTAGGTCATGGTTTGATGTTGACATGCAAAGTAAATTATCTGACCATCAAAATAAAGTTTTAAACCACACACACACACACACACATTTTTATACTGTGTGTATATACATATATATATATATATATATATCACACACACACACACACACACACACATACACACACATATATACAGTATATATACACATATATATATAAAATATTTAAGACCACTGTTAACAACAGATTGCAAGCGGGATAATTAGATCATCTGTTAGGAAAAAGGGCTTCCTGTACAAATAAATCCTCTTAGAGAAAACTGATTTCATTCAGTAGGTTTTTTTTTTTTTTTTATTTTTATTATTGTTTCATAAGTCACTAAAAGAAAATTATTCTAATTTAATGTAAATTCATCCACAGGAGGAACTGAAAATACAAAACAGGGATTTCACTCAGCAAATCACTGACATAGGCAAGAATGTCCAGGCATTTACGAAGGCTGTAGATTCTCATAAGGTAAATGTGACTGACAACTTTTAAAGAGGTTTTGAGTGGGGCAAAAGGAAAAGCCAAATAGCAGAAAATACTAACAGATCAAATAGTGATATACATTTTTTTTGCTGTTTATTGTATTTATTAACATATATTTATGTGTGTCTGTTGAAACGTCTAATATATATATATATGTGTGTGTGTGTGTGTGTGTGTGTGTGTGTGTGTTTCTGTGTCCTAACAGCACTCTGCACAGGCAGCAGTGGAGCACAGTGACAGGATCTTCACTGAGCTTATCAGCTCTATTCAGAAGAGACGAACCGAGGTGAGACAACTGATCAGAGCTCAGGAAAAGAGGGAGACAGGAAAGATTAATGAACACATACAGAAGCTGGAGCAGGAGATCAGTAATCTGGAAAAGGAGAATGATACACTGAAGCTGATTTTACATACAGAGGATCACATTCATTTCTTCCAGGTATAAAATGTATAATCTAGAGAAAGGTCTTTTTTTAACGAAATACTGACAGTGTTGTTGATTCTATTCTTATTGGTTTTCTTTAAATTTCAGAATTACTCTTTTCTATCTGGATTGTATTTGTGCACAACTTCGCCCAGAGATGTTAATGATCTCCTGACATTTGAGAACGTAGACAAATCTGTCTCAGAGCTGAAAAACCAACTGGATAAAGTCTGTGAAGAGCACATGGACAAAATATCAAAGAAAGGTGAAGTAACACTGTCAAGAACCATTCAGACTTTTAAAAGATTGTAGTAGAGATGCAACAGTATGATATTTCATGTCACAATTATCACTAAGTTCTATATAATAAAAAACCAACAAAGAACAAATAGCATTATAGCCTTTGTTTGCATAAACATATAGGTTGGGTGACTTACAGTGGATGCTATTATTTAATCCAAAAAGTGACACACACACACACACACACACACACGTCCACATCCACTGGAGGTGAGCGTAGTGAGAACCCAAGTGCAGCTATTATTTAATCCAAAAAGTGACCAAACAATAATCAAAGACTTGACTTGAAATAGACTTTGCATGCCATAAACAGACTTGTCATAAACAAAAACAAGAATTCACCAACAGAGGTACAGGGATAATACTCGACAAGAGACAATGGCAACACGAGGGCAATAAATACTAAACAATAAGGGTCACATGACATAAACCAACCAATGAGCAAACATAACTGAGAACTACATAACAGGACAATAATGATAAGAACAAGACACATGACTAGGACAACCAATCAGAACATGACACAATGATCAAACAAAACCAATTCGACTTCATGCAGTGCTGTGCAGACCTTTTCAGAAACGTTTTCATGAGCAACAGAAACACTTTTTATATACTGCTTAATATAGCGCCATCTGTACAAGAATAAAATTCAACATAAACATATACTATTTAAATACAAATAAAGTGGAGGTATATTTATAAAAATAAAAAATAAAAAATTATTGATTGTGACTCAATATAACTTTGCTACGGTAAAAAAGCTTTTACTGATATAAAAACAGATTTGTGAGCAGTATTGGAATTGAAGATGTTAGAAACACACATCATTGTTGTCATGTTTTGAATTTGGCTAATCATGAAACAGCTGTCATCATCAGCGCTCCTGCAGTCGCTCTAATTTGCAGTGACGTGGTGTCGGCGCCGGTTCAAGCCAGACAGTTTCTAACCAGCATGCACTGCTTCAAGTCAGCCACCGATCGGTCTGCGCAGTGCTGCATGAAGTCAAACGCACCTAATAGCAGGATCACATGAGGCCAAAGGAAACCACATGACTAGACAGGAACCATTACTAAAATAAAATAAACCACATGAAAACAAAGAACATGAAAAAAAAAAAAAAAAAAAAAAAACACATTACATACCAAGCCAAATACATGCTACAAAGAATAATTCTGGACGTGACTCTCCAAAATCTCTGATTTAATCGGTCAGGTTTTCTCTGTATTAAAGCTGTTTTGAACTTACTGTTCGAACGGATTCATTTACTGGATCCTTGGACTGAAAATTTGCAGGAGTTTACTGGTTTAAAAAAAAAAATCTGCTCGCAAAAACCTGCTTCTTTTCATTTTTAACGGGATACTCTACCCCAAAATGAAAATTTTGTCATGAATCACTTACCCCCATGTCATTCCAAACCCGTAAAAGCTTCATTCGTCTTCGGAACACAATTTAAGATATTTTGGATGAAAACCAGGTGGCTTGTGACTGTCCCATAGACTGCAAAGATACACTGTCAAGGTCCAGAAAAGTATGAAAGACATCGTTAGAATAGTCCATCTGCCATCAGTGGTTCAACCGTAACGTTATGAAGTGACGAGAATACTTTTTGTATGGAAAGAAAACAAAGTAATGACATTATTCAACAATTCGTCTCCTCTGTGTATTTCCACATCACCATAGCGCCATTTTGCAGAATATTAGCTGAACGCAGATAGCATATGCTCTTCTATGTCAGCCATGCTACACGGATGCGCTGTTTTCTTTCAAATCAAAGCGTAAATACACGTAAAAAAGTATCCTTGTGGCGCGGCTGACACAAAAGAGTGTACGCTGCCTGCGTTTAGCTCATATTCATATTCATACACAGAGGAGACGAACTGATAAATTCAGTTTCACTCGAAATTGTGTCAACACATATAACACTGCGTGTTTCAAAGGACTTAAGTGGACTTTTTTTATTATTATTATTATTTATGTATTTAGGCCATAAAATAATTCAGTGTAATTTCTTTTTTAATAGTTGCTGATGTCCAACTTTTCAAACCCCCTTGGTTTCAAGACAGTGAGTATTATTATTATTATTATTATTATTATTATTATTATTATTATTATTATTATTATTATTATTATACCATGCAGATACCACATTTTAGTCCATTTATTCTTCACTCTGTTTTTTTACTTCTATTACTCATCTAATATTTCTGTGGTTCCAGATGATTTGTCATCTTCAACTTCAGAATCGGATTCAGAATCAGTAATAGTTTCATTGCGAGGATCGTTAAAAAGGAGAAGGCTGATAAAGAATCCAGAGTGATTTTCTGAGCCCTTTTCGTCACTCTGCTGTCAGATATATACAGTTCTTGAAGGGTGGGCAGGGCAGCACCAATTTCTTTCAGCAGTCCAATCTATCCTCTGCACTGTTAAAAAAAAAAAAATGCTGGGTTAAAAACAACCCAATTTGGGTCATTTTTGCAACCCAGGGCTGGGTTAAATGTTTGACCCAGCATGTTGGGTTGCTTTTTTATCATTTATTCACACGTTCACACTTACATATTATAAACAGAGTTAAAGTTATGTGTATTTGGCATGTTGTCCGAGGCAAGGGGTTCCGAGCTCTGAATTTTGGCCTGAACCCAGAGTACCCCCCTTACAGGTTAGGATAGGAATAGTTGTAAATGCAGAGATAGGGTGGTGGAGGAATGTTGGAAAACTGGCAAGAAACAGAGGTAGGTCTGCTGTGTATACACCGCTTATTTTGTTAATTGTGTTGATTACTGATTGTGGTCCTCTTGTGTTAATTAGGTTAATTATCTGAATGTGCTCCTCCCGAACTTCGTTAAAGGGGTCATAGGATGCTAATTTCACTTTTACATGTAGTTTAAACATAAATGTGTGTTGGCAGTGTGTGTACATATCTACCCTATAATGATAAAAATCCACCCAGTGGTTTTTCTTTAATCCCTAAAAATAATATACCCTTTTTCAAACCAGGCCATTCTCAGCTTTATGTCTGTGTGACGTCACACGGACGAAGGCCACTCCCATGACAGTTGATTGACAGTACTGTCTTACCTTAGACCCGCCCTGAATGAGCTGTAACAGTTTCACTGTTTCACCACCCGAGCAGATGTAGACAAGAATGGCTCCATAGTGATTGAGGTGTTCTGTTGTTGGGTGTAATAATGAACATAGCAGTCGTCATTTATTCCCGATGTCTGAGCAGCTGAAGAAATGTGTTTGTGAAGGGAATGTGCCCTCTATCTACTTAAATGTGTTTATGTTTGCGCAAATCATTCGTGATCCAGCTTCACTTACAGCAGAAGTGAGTATAAGTTTTTTTTTTAATGAATCTTTGCGATTGCTGTTCCTAATTACGTGCTACTTAGCAAGTTTCACGGCTAAAGTAAACAGTGTCTCAGAGCATGGTTCATCACCCCACAGAAGAGAGGGGCGGGGTCAGCAGAGCTCATTAACATCTAAAGCAACATGCAAAAGACAGGTTGATTTCTGCAGAGCTGATTTTGACAAGGTAAATACAGTGTT
The DNA here is from genome assembly GCF_018340385.1 of Cyprinus carpio. NCBI lineage: Eukaryota > Metazoa > Chordata > Actinopteri > Cypriniformes > Cyprinidae > Cyprinus > Cyprinus carpio. The sequence goes on along the minus strand of NC_056609.1, from coordinate 27,395,822 downwards.
GTTTTGCACTACCATTGAGAACCAAAGTAGGTTATAGACTTTTCATTAGAATCCCTAAAGAATCGTATCAACTTGTGGAAAATGGGCATCTGATGACGCCTTTAATAAAACATCATAATTTACTACACTGCTAGGCTAAAATGAAACCAAATTAAGCTGGGCATTAAACCTACAAATCTTGTTCATTTTAAAATCACTTCTACTCAAACAGAATGACTATGAAAATGTAAACATTTATTGAGAACTAAAACAAGAGAGAACAGTCAGAAGTAACATGAATGTGAGAAGAAATGCAGAAAAGTATGGCAAATTATAAGCTACAGAGTTTTTCATAAACTATTTTGGAATGACAGTACACGATTACACGACACTGATATTTGAACATTCAACATTAGCATATGTGTGAAAGAATGTGAGCTTGTGTAGGATTGAGTAAGTGTGAACTCCTCCTCCATTGGAACATTTTGTTTTTACAGATTATACACTTACAGTTTGTTTCATAGTCCATGAACACATACAGAACATGAATCTTGCTCATTTTCATGATCTCCTTTGGATGACTGATGTTTTTATTCAGAAGCCCCATCAGCACAGCAAAGGCATGTGACATCATGTGACATTATCCATGCAGGACTGCTTCCTCCATTAAAACCACTGTTGCATCAGTTTGGCGGTGAAGCCATTCTCCTCTTTGACTAGCATTCATCCCAGCCGCCACCTGTTCTTCATCAGTGGCCTGAAAAGAGAAAAATGAAATTCACAAAGCTCAACAAGTCTGAAATTTTACATGCAAAACATTACTTGTAACAAGTATTACTTCAACAGCATAAAAATTATTAGTCTTTATTACATAATGCCGTTTCCTTTGGGAAACTACATTCAGCCAGGTTAATCACGAAAAAGAAATAAGATGTACATATGTTGATAACCCACTATTAGCATCTCAAAAATGTAAATATTGTAAAATCTTCCATAAATAGGCTACAACATAACAAACTCACTATGGTAAAAGTATCTCTTCCGTTCAGTAAAAGAGGCCGTTAAGACTATATTTCTGAGGCGAAAACCATGTCCACGTATTTTTCAATGTAAGCTCTTTTTGCACTTTTTCTTCCATCTGAAGACGCTGAGAAAATGGCGGATTCTTAAACTGGTGTCATCTGTTGTTGATGTGACGTATGTACTTGGTCCGTGTAATGCTTCACAATTACATTATCAGACCATTTGGTCCAAATGCAAAAATAAAAAAATAAATCACACAATAATTTTTTTTCAGTTACTTCGTAAATGAATAATTGCCATTTTCTCTCCTTTTTTCAATTTTACTTTTGCTATGTAAATTGTTACTTCAGAAATGATCATTTGAATAAATAAAATCCAAACGATTTTCTATTTTCCCATTTTTTTTATCTTACAATTACTGTGGCCTGTACCATTAGCATGGGGGTAATGTTACTATTTACATGGCTACTATTACAGACAAGCAAAATATGAAAGTTAAGTGTCAGAATATGAATGAAATGCGCAAAGTTTCACGTGAAGCAATTTCCTCCCATAGAAAACTATCTGCCATACACACATAACCACCAGAGATTAAGGCTTTACATAAAGCTTATTCATAAATATCAGCCTCGGAAATCCATCGACATATTTCCGGTTAAAGACATTTATAATCAAATGTAGCTTTTACCAAGAGAGATGTAGATGGATTTCTATAAGCAGTCTCAACCCAGCATTTGGGTTGAAAAATAACCCAGCATTTTTTTTTTAAAGTGTGTAGTCTTCTAATTCAGACAATGAATGTGTCATAAATGTTGTTTATTTTGCTCAAATAGCGTTGTATAACCAAAGTTCCTTTAAGACAAGTCATGTCACTCGACGGCCATCTTTGAAACACCTCTCGGGACATCCAAGTGCAACTCCTATCTCTTTGAATGGGGAAACATCAAATTCTACAAAACTGTTCACTAGGCTTGCGATTAAATTCCATATTTGAAATCACCAAAGAAATCTGATAACAACAGTGTCATGTTGTTTATTTTGCTCAAATAGTGTTATAAAAAGCTTATTATTTAGGCTAGATCGTGCAGTGCGCATACACAGCCCTGAGCGCACGTCTCAGAATGCAGACTGTTTCTATAGCAACCGGGAAGCTTCTTAAGGCAGCTGCAGTGACGCGCTGACTTTACCGATTAGCGATTGGCTCCTTCATTCAGAAGGCGGAGCTTCCTGCGATTGAGCCGCCATATTGAGCCTTGCATTTTTCTCCATTCAAAACTATACGAGTGACATGTCTTGGGTATTCTATAGTCTTTGGTATAACATAACATCTTTTGTTACCACTTGATATGTAAGAAGTCTTTGTTTTCTATTTTTGAAGTTAATCTCAGTTTTTCTTTTATTTGGTTGTGGTCTCTTTAAGATTCTTTAGGTTCATTAAGTTGTCATGCTATGTGACCATTAATCAGGAAGTAAGCAAGCATGGCTTAGAGCAGTGGTTCTCAACTCCAGTCCTGGGGCCTGTTTCATAAAACAAGTTTACCAAATAAGCCAGGCATATTTCAGTTAGTCTGACTTATTTTGAACCATATCAACTGAAAATACGTCAGACTAACTGAAGTAAAACTGGCTTATTTGATAAACTTGAATTATGAAACAGGCCCCAGGGGTAGCACTGCTCTGGACATTTTGTTTGTCTCTCTTTTCTGACGCACTTGGTTGAGTTAATGGATTTTCCTACTAATGAGCCGATTATCTGAATCTGGTGCATTAAATAAGAAAGCCATACAAAATGTGCAGAGCAGTGGTATCCAAAGACAGAAATTAAGAACCACTGGCCTGAGCAGCATGTTTTATGTATCTGAGTAATACTGTGATTTTTGCATACATCTTGCGCTTGTTTTGTAATATTGGTTATTACACAATATTCACAACATTTTTACGTTTACATAACAATATTTTCACACACATAACAAACGATCTTCTGGTTATGAACTTGATTGTTAGAAGTATATTATTTTATAGCTACCTTACTATTATTAATGAGCATATTGTTGTGTTAATGGTTGTACTGTTCTTAGACTATTAAATGTTCATATAAGTGCAGTACAGAAAGAATAATAATTGGGATATTGAATACATGGTAAATATACATACATTGCATTTAGAAATGTCTCTTTAATTCATGAAACTTGTAACAGTAAAAGGAAAAAAAAGGCATTTAATTCATTTTGGTTGAGTGTGAGTGTATCTGTACATGTTAAAGGGCATGCTTGTTGATTATGTCTTTGTATGTTGCAGCTTTTACTTTCCCAATAAACCTATGGAACAAGTAGCTAACTGTCTTCAGAGACTTGATGTTAGGAAAAAGTTTATCTGGCTGTCAAGTTATATACAAAACATATAGCCTACCGAGGGCAGCACAGTGAAACCACAACTCCTAGGCAAGAGAACGCAATGCAAGCTTGCAGATAACAATTAAAGCATTGTCACACACAGCCAGTGGATAACTATCAGATTATCAGTGTGTGGAGAAATACACCACCAGACTGCGCCATGGCAACAGAAACATCTTCATCAACGTCATGCTCTCGTGCTTCATGTTCTTCAGCACAATCAACACCATAAATTGGCTCAGCAGCTGCTAAGGTGAAAGCAGAAGCAGGAAAAGCACATCTTGCCTTCACCGAAGAGGAAGTTAATTTAAAGCTACAAAAAGGCAAGGTGGAGGCATCTATTGAAATGTTCAAGCATAGGAAAGAGGCAGCTGCAGTAGAAGCAGAGGCGTTTGAAGCTGCTATTAATGAGAATACAGAGAAACAGTTGCAAGTTTAAATTCTGCTCCCCTTAGAAACCACACAGCACACTGAACAAAATATTACTGACCAAACCAAAGGATGAGAGACAGAACTCCAGCCGTGTGATGTCCCTCCAAAAACAGAATCAAGCTCAAGTTACAGCATTTCAGCTTCACATCTCAAATCAGAAGCCAAACCTTTCCGTTCATGCCAAACCAGTGCTCGTTTGAGTTTAAGCCTCACTGCAGATTTATGACAAACCTCAGAATTACCAAGCCTGGTAGATTAGATTAGATTAGATTAGATTCAACTTTATTGTCACTGCACATGTAAGGTACAAGGCAACAAAATGCAGTTAGCATCTAACCAGAAGTGCAATAAGCAGTAAGTACAGAATATACAAGGTCTACAATATGTACAATAACTATACAGATAAGTATTATGGACAAAATTTACAGATTTTAAATACTATCAGCATGATATACAGATAGGTGTACTATGAACATTCTATACAGATGAAATATGTGAAGTGTATGTACACTATAGGCAGAACTATGAACATATGAACAATTTACACTATTGCAATGGAAGTAAAGTGCATAGAAAATATTTCAGTGTGCAAATGGGTTAATCAGTGTTCCTGGATGAACAGACAGTAGTGCAAGTAATAGCAAGTTTACTGTTTTTGCTTGTTGTAAATAAATAAATAAATAAATCAGTCAGATGTAGTGATGAAGTGGGGGAGGAGTCTGTGTGTATGGTGTGGGGGGTGTCAGAGGGCAGAGTTCAGTAAGGAGACAGCTGTAGGGAAAAAGCTGTTCCTGGATCTGCTGGTCCTTGTCCGGAGGCTCCTGAAGCGCCTCCCGGAGGGAAGGAGGTTAAACAGTCCATGGTCAGGGTGAGAGGAGTCCTTAAGAATGCTGCAAGCTCGACGTAGACAGCGTTTGCTCTGGATGTCCTCAATAGCATGAAGTGGTGTCCCTGTGATGCGTTGGGCAGTTTTCACCACCCTTTGCAGTGCTTTGCGGTCAGCCACCGAGCAGTTCCCATACCAGACTGTGATGCAGCTGGTCAGGATGCTCTCGATCGCACACACGGTAAAAGACAGCTGGTTCTTCTTCAGTGTTCTGAGGAAGAAGAGGCGTTGGTGAGCCTTCTTGACCAGGCTGGAGGTGTTTGTGGTCCAGGACAGGTCCCTCCGAGATGGTGGTTCCCAGGAACTTGAAGCTGGAGACACGTTCAACAACCATCCCGTTAATGTGGATGGGGTCATGCGTGCTTCCTTTCTTCTTCCTGAAGTCCACAATGAGCTCCTTTGTCTTACTGGTGTTAAGGAGCAGGTTATTGTCAGCGCACCATGTGGCCAGGTGCTGTACCTCTTCCCTGTAGGCAGTCTCATCGTTGTCACTGATGAGGCCAATCACTGTGGTGTCATCTGCAAACTTAATGATGGAGTTGGATCCATGCACAGGCTTGCAGTCATGGGTGTAGAGGGAGTAGAGGAATGGGCTCAGCACACAGCCCTGTGGTACGCCGGTGTTAAGTGTGATGGTGGAGGAGCAGGTGTGGCCTGACCTAACATTCTGAGGTCTGCTGGTCAGAAAGTCCATAATCCAGTTGCAGAGGGAGGTGTTAATGTCCAGGTCTCCAAGTTTTGTGGTCAGCTTGAAGGGAATGACGGTGTTAAATGCTGAACTTGAAGTCAACAAACAACATCCGTACATATGTGTTGTTATTGTCCAGGTGTGTGAGTGCAGAGTGCAGCACTGTGCATACTGCATCCTCTGTGCTCCTGTTTCTGCGGTAGGCAAATTGATGTGGGTCCAGTGTGGGTGGGAGGCAGTCTTTGAGGTGTGCTAGGACCAATCGCTCAAAGCACTTCATAATGATGGGTGTGAGTGCTACAGGGCGGTAGTCATTTAAGCACATCGGGGAGGAGTGTTTCGGGACTGGCACAATGGATGTGGACTTAAAAACATGTTGGCACAGTTGCTTGGGTGAGGGACAGGTTGAAAATGTCTGTGAAGACCCCCTGTAAGCTGCTCTGCACATGCTCTAAGCACACGTCCAGGAATGCCGTCCGGGCCGGCAGCCTTGTGTGCGTTGATCCGGCTTCAATGCAGTGTGGACATCTGTGGAGGTGAGTTTGAGAGGTTGGTGGTCTGCTGAGTGTGTGGTTTTTTGGCGGCCGTCTCCTTGCTGTCACTGTTGAAGCGAGCATAAAAGTCATTTAGCTCGTTAAGGAAGGAGACGTCTGTGACCGTTGGAGTGGAGTTGCTTGGCTTGTAGTCACTGATGACCTGGATGCCCTGCGACATGCGTCGGGGGGGGCAGAGTTGGAAAAGTGTTCCTCTACCTTCAGCTTGTAGCAGTACTTGGCCTTTTTGATGCCCCTTTTCAGGGTTAGCCCTGGATTTACTGTAGGCCTGCGCGTCATCTGACCTGAAGGCAGTGTTGCGGGCTTTCAGCAGAATTCGCACCTCCTTGTTCATCCATGGCTTCTGATTAGGGTATGTTGTGATCTGTTTTTCAGATGTAACACTGTCAATGGTGGTGTTGATGTAAGTCAGTACAGAGGAGGTATAGTGTGTGAGAGCCACAGGCAGCCTGAGAAGCAAACATACTCCAGTCCGTGTGTTGAAACCTGTCCTGAAGTAAAGAGTCTGCTCCAGCTGGCCACACTTTGATGGTTCTCACTGATGGCTTCACACGGTTGATGAGGGGTGAATACTTGGGGGTGAGAAACAAAGAAAGGTGATCAGACTGTCCGAGGTGGGGGAGGGGGGTCGCAGTGTAAGCTCCATCAATGTTTGTGTAAACATGATCCAAAGTTTTGTCTCCTCTGGTGTGGCAGGAAACATGCTGATGGAATTTGGGGAGCACTGTCTTTAATTTGCAGTGATTAAAATCACCCGCAACAATAAAAGCAGCCTCTGGGTGAGTAGTCTGTAACATACCTTTCAGACTGCAACTACTGATTTAAGATTTATGACAAACCTCAGAATTACCAAGCCTGGAAAAATTCCTTTCAGACTGCAACTACTGATTTAAACCTGACCCCTAGTGAAGAGATGAGTGACGTGACATACAGCCAAGTATGGTGACCCATACTCAGAATTCGTGCTCTGCATTTAACCCATCCAAAGTGCACACACACAGCAGTGAACACACACACACCGTGAACACACGGAGCAGTGGGCAGCCATTTATGCTGCGGCGCCCGGGGAGCAGTTGGGGGTTTGGTGCCTTGCTCAAGGGCACCTTAGTCATGGTATTGTGGGTGGGAGAGAGCACTGTACATGCACTCCCCCCACCTACAATTCCTGCCGGCCAGAGACTCGAACTCACAACCCTTGGATTGTGAGTCCAACTCTCTAACCATTAGACTTGATCAACCAAACAAAATGGATCTCCTGACAAGGAGTCAGCAGAGCATATCGAACAGATAAGGGCAGTACATATCAGTCATCCACAAGCATGACAGACTTGATCAACGGAAGTATTAGAAGATGCTTTGTTCAAATGAACTGACGCCTTTCCTAAAATAGCCAACCAATAATATTTTAAACAGACAAAATGTGGCTTCTTATTATATGCCCCATAAAATCCACAAGAATTTAGTAACCCTCCTGGTAGACCAGTGATTAGTGGGAATGGTAGTTTAACTGAACCTGTTTCCAAATATATTGACTATTTTATCAGACCATTCTTGCCATCATTACCAGCATATATTCAAGACACTACTGATGTATTGAAAAAGATTCAAGAGTTAAATAACATTGGTGATTCCACTTGTATGTTAACCATGGACGTTGAGACTTTTTACAAACAATGACCGTGAGAATGGATTGTTGGCCTTGGAATACCTTATGAAAAGCAGGCCTGAAACAGAGTTAGCACCTTCTGATTGTTTTTTTTTTTAACCTAACACAATGGACTCTTAACAACAATACATTTGTCTTTCAAGATTAAATTTTTAAACAAGTAAAAGTATGTGCTATGGGGCCATGTTATAGCCCTTCCTATGCTGGTTTATTTTTAGGAAAATGGGAAAAAGATAATGCACTGAACTCTGGATCAAATCCTTACTTACATAATATTATTTGGTGGGGACGTTACATTGATGATGTCATTCTATTTTCTTTTTTTTTTTTCAGGTTCAGAGGAAGATTTCATTTAATTTCAACAATATCTTATTAATACCAATCCCAATGTGAAATTATCTTTAGAATATAATAAGGAAAATATTAACTGTTTGGACTTAAGATAAAGAGGGATTTTTACATACATCAATCTTTAGAAAGCCCACAGACAGAAATACCATCCTCCATGCTAAAAGTTTTCATCCTCCAAAGTTTATAAATAATATACTTTTGGGGCAGTTTCAAAGATTACGTAGGATTTTTGATAAAGAGCAGGATTTTGAAGATAAAAATAAGAGTCTATAGAAAAATGATTTTTAAATAAAGGGGAAAGTTTGAAACCATCTAAAAAGCTAAGATACATGCAAAAATATTGCAAGGGACAGTTTTTTACAAAGAAAAATAAGAGTAGAAAATTTGAATAAGAGTGGTAACATTTTGATAGCTATATGAGTTTTTTCTTGTCAGATTCAGTGACCCTAGCCAACTGCAATCATATGCATTTGTAAGGAACAAACTGTAGATCTCCAACGTTATTGGGTAATTACAGTAAACAATAATAAGAATAAAGATAAGACCTACATTTATCAGATAATCAGAATATGTTTTACATATGCGCTTAAACATCTCATAAGGAAACCATTCTTAGTAGTATCATAGGCTGCGTCTTACTCACCCCCGAGGCAACCTAGGTGTATATGACTTTCTTCACAAAAACACATCGATTCTCTACAGAAGGCCTTTGTTCACCCCCTGGAGCTGTGTGAGACACTTTTTTTATGGAAGGGCAGTTTTTATTTAACTTCTTTTGGACTGAAGGAATGCAACACCCGCTGACTGCAATGATGGAGCTTGAAAGATCAAAGACAATTTTTAATATAACTCCGACTGGATTCGTCTGAAAGAAAAATAATCATATACACCTAGGATGCCTCGGGGGTGAGTAAAACACAGCCTCATTTTCATTTTTGGGTGAACTAACCCTTTAATGATTCATTTCTTTTCTGTACAAGCATTTAGATGCTTGTGACAATATTTAGCTTGTTTTCTAGTCTTAAGACATGAAACATCTTTTACAGCCCCGCTCATCTCCTGATCATTCGGCTTCAGCAGCGTCTGATCTAACATGTGTGCGCTCCCACGTGAACATTTGCTGAACAGCGACCCCTGGTCATAGTTTTCACTAGGTCACAGATTTCGACAAAACACAGGCAATACTGTGCAATGTACTGTACATGCATAAAAAGTGTGATCTCAAATTTTGTCAGGCTCTTGTGTGTTTTGAGAATTGTGATTTTTTTTCTTTTTTTGAAACTTCAGAAACTTCTCATAAAAAATTATTTTATTATTTTAATTTTAATGTTGTCATGTTTACATAAGAGCCACATCCATTCGCTTTTCTAAATATTCAAAACTCCTGTTTCTCTACAGTAAATCTTCAACTGGATTTGAAAGCACCAAAATGTCAGAATTGTCTTTGATACTCAAAATCCTTTAAATTGCCCAATCTGTCTGAATAAAGGAATACTCCACACCAAAAAGAAAATGTAGTCATTAATCACTTACCCCCATGTTGTTCCAAACCCATAAAAGCTTTGTTCGTCTTCGGAACACAATTTTAGATATTTTGGACGAAAATCGGTGGTTCAAGTGCAATGTTAGGAAGTGACAAAAAAAACAATTACCCATCAATAAATCAAAATCAAAGTAACCTCAAAAAAAATGTACAAAAAAAACATTACAATTACCCATCTTTAAATGACTCAGTGCGCGCGGCAGGGAACTGAATGAATCATTCAAACTGATTCGCGAAAGCAATTCACTGGTTTTGCCCAATGGTTTGATCAAGCTTTTGAACAAGAGAACTGACTCAAAAGAAACTGAATCATTTGCGAATTGGGCCCCCTATCGCTCATTGCCCAGAGAAATTTTGAAATTATATGCAACTTTTAAAATGATACCAATCAATCAATCAATCAATAAATCAAATCAATATGCCATAAAAACTTTTGAAATTATATGCAACTTTTAAAATGATACAAAAAAAAATATTAACTTAACACAACAAATCACAGTTAAAACCTCACTGACAAAATTGACAACATATGAAGAACATTTTCACTGATCACAGTTTACACCTCTTTGACACATTTATATTAAATATATGGTGTTTGTGTTGCAACATGTAGACTTGGGTAGTGTCCCTTTAAGAGCAGCCTATTCTTTTTTTTTTTTCAGGTTGAGCACTTCCTTCTTTGCACACATCGCGTATATGCAGGCACAAAAATCTTTTCCAGTTCTTTTGCTCATTTGCGTTGTTTTATTATATTCAGTAATGCGGTTGACAATGGAGTGACTGATACCAGACGGTGAGTCACAAATAAAACCACCACCTGTGGAATGCCAGACAAGTTGTGAGTCAGTCTGTACTGTAGCTAACTTGGTGAATAAAACTAAATTTAAAAATGCAATACAGTATACTGTGCAGATGTAATAAAAGTCTGTGTTTGTGTGTATTGGTGAAAAATAAAATTAAAGGTATTTTTCCAGCAGGTACAGTTCCAGTTGTTACAGCTGTATTGTTTTAACTGGTTGTGTGCTAGTAGGTCTACATAAAAGACTTTTATAGGCCTACCACTACTGGGAGAACCTGAAAAACAGCAGACAATGTGCATACATAAAAAAAAGTGTGATCTCAACTTGTTTGTGTGAGTGTTTAGCGTGTGTGAGTGTTTTGAGAATTGTACAGCAGAGTGTATTTACAGTAGGGCAAATGTAGGACTATGTGTTTCTGAATTTAAAATTTATATGTACACTGCTTTTCAGAATGGTGCGGATATATATGGTGCAGATGAAATTCCCTTGAACTCTCAGAGGCAGGAAATACTGATTGTTATTTTTTCTTTCATTTTCATTTTTTCATGTTTGCATAGGAGCCACTCCCATTCAAATTTCAAGTCTCAAAACTTATTCTACAGTGAATCTTCCACTGGATTTGAAAGCATCAGAATGGCAGAACTTGACACTCAAAATCCTTTAAACTGCCCAATCTGTCTGAACCTGCTTAAGAACCCAGTGACTACAACTTGTGGGCACAGTTTCTGCATGGACTGTATAAAGCGGTGCTGGGATCAGGATGCTTCTTTGAGACGAGCTTACAGCTGCCCTACATGCAGGGCTACCTTCAACAAAAGACCAGCTCTCAGCAGAAGCACTGTCCTGGCTGAAATTGTAGAGAGAATAAACCATGCAGTTCCAGCTGGGCCTGGAGATGTGAAATGTGATGTATGTAAAGGAAGAAATCTCAAAGCTATCAAGTCTTGTCTGGTGTGTTTGGCTTCTTACTGTCAAATTCACATTCGGCCTCATTATGAGTCTGAAGCTTTCAAAAAGCACAAGCTGGCAAATGCTTCTCCAAATCTACAGCAGCAGATCTGCCCTCAACATCATAAAGCACTGGAGATCTACTGTTATAATGACCGGAAATGTATTTGTGTGGTTTGTATGGGGGATCAGCACAGTGGACATAAAACAGTCTCAGCAGCAGCTGAAATGGCTAAAAAACAGGTAAGATGATGTGATATGTATTTAAACGATGACATACAAGATACTTTGTTATATAGTGAGTAAATGCCAAAATATAAACACTATATATATATATATATATATATATATATATATATATATATATATATATATATACCCATATATATATTAAGCAGTAGTTGCAAAGTTACTTATAGTTAGCAGAATGTCTAACTGGAATATCAAAATAAAGTGTTACCATATATTGCTATTATTTCATAAGTCACTCAAGCAAATGATTCTTATTTATTACAAATTCACCCACAGGAGGAACTGAAAATAAAAAAGAGGGATTTCACTCAGAAAATCACTGACATAGGCAAGAAGGTCCAGGCATTTAAGATGGCTGTGGATTCTCACAAGGTAAATGCGACTGACAACTTTAAAGGTTTTGAATGGGGCCAAATAGCACAAATCAAACACAAGACATATACATTTACTACATTTAATATATATATATATATATATATATATATATATATATATATATATATACATATATATATATATATATATATACAATATATATATATATATATATCTATAATAATATATACATATATATACATATATATACAGTATATATATATATATATATATATATATATATATCACATATATATATATATGTAGTATACATATATATGTGGTAATATATATATAATATACATATCACACACAACATACGAAACAGGATTGATCAGAAAAATTAACTCACTAATTACACATCTTTTTCTGAAATTAATCGCGATTAATCTCACCTAACATTAAAGTTTTTTAATACACTTTCATATATCAATAAAAACAACAACAAAAAAAATTAAAAATAATTAAAAAACATATGTGGCATCTTTTTTTTATGACTGAAGGCCACTATCACTACCAATACCAATACTACTGATGTCTATATTATACCATCTACATTACAGTATAAATGTATACATTTTAATTGAATCTATCAATTTTAACATTTATTAGACTAACAAAAAACAACAACCAATAAACAAAACAAAATAAAAAAAAGACCTGCCACTGCCGAACATGATGCAGATCTGACTTTAAATTAATCGCTTTTAAAAAAAGTAACACACTTTAATTTAAGTGAATTTCAAAACAATCCTTACATAAACCTGTAATAAAGTAAATGTCATATAGCTGGCACCTTGTTTTTTTCAAAGGCAAGTCACTAAAATACCAATACTACTTCGATTGAATAAAAATCATTTATCAAACACTAATATTTAAATTAAATATAGCCAATCCGTTAAGCAAAATGTATACAAAATGAATTTAAAAAAAGAGCTGCCACTGCCGAACATGATGCAGATCTGACACACAAAGAGCTGCCACTGCCGAACATGATGCAGATCTGACACACGCCGTATTTTCTCATAACTCTACCTTTTATGACCCACTTCAGGTCTTAAAACCTTTAATAATGAGCTGACGAGTTGAATCGGGTGTGCTAGATGAGGAAGATAGTGCTGGAGTGCTTCAGAACAGTTTTGAAATCCACTTCATTTCAGAAAAATTCTTAAATGTGACTCATAAATAAAAAATGCTTACATGTATGCACAGTTTTAAGGCCGCTTTAACTGTGTTTTTGGTAACTTCATGACTTATCTGACGACACAGTTATGACATTGCATGCTCGTAGCTTTAATATGAAATGATATTGCATTCTGCATTCTGCATTCATCTTCACGCAACTGAAATGCATGTGCTATAAGCACAGTATTACAGCTGACAGGAAAGGAAGAGCTTTTAAAATCTCATCTGACTACAGTTCACTGATGCTGAGGTGAAGTGGAGTGTGGCTTTGAAAAGTCTCCTGTTTGATGTGGTCTGTGTCAAAACAAATGAATCTTGATTAACTTTGATAAAAATGAAAGAAAGAAAAAAACTAAAAAACTTTAATATCTTAAATATGTAAAATTTAATTTACACAACAAGATAATACCAATTTAGGTCCAAGCAATGCTTAATTTTGTTCAGAATATCAAACAATTAATCACATAACAATCGTCAAAAAACCAAACAATCAACAAAACAAAAAACATATAATCAAACAACTAAGCACAGATAAACATCCAATAAACAAACTCAAGGATAATCCACTCCACAAAATTTATTCAGACACCTTCAACAGATCTCTGGGTTCGGACTATATTACACCAAATATGTCTTACTATTTGCTCAATCCGATTATACAGTCAAACCAAAATTTATTAAAACAAAATAAACAAAAAAATCAAAAATTATATCTGGTCAATAATCCGATATATACAGGTTTGACCAAATTTATTCAGACACCTTCAACATTTCTCAAATTATCACAGTTGATTCACTATAGTTTAGAAAATTATAATAAAATATTAAAATAACTCAGAGTTCAACTTTGTCAGAACAAATTCATCTTGATGATGTCAGATAACTTTGATAGAAAGGTATGTACGAATAAAGTTGAATAGCTGTCATGTGTTAAATTTAAGTACACAACAAGATAATACCAATTTAGGTCCAAGCAATGCTTAATTTTGTTCAGTCTGTGGTGTAAAAGGAGTCCATTCGAATTAAAGAAAAAACACGGTAGCACTCTTTGGTCAGCGCAAAGGGCATCAGTTTTTTTTCTCAGTAGTCCCATGTGCAGAATTTTTGGGTAGGATGTCACAGTTTACTTTATTTTGATTCAGCATGAATGAACTATAGTTATCCGCACCCACTAGAAAAAGTCTACTTATCAAAAATTATATTCCTGTGCTTAGTATAAGTGTTCAAGTTGTGACATGTAGACCACCGCAAACTCGTTAGCGTATATTGTTACGTCACAAATGTTGTAAGTCAGCTTTCTCTCTCAAGTGACAATGACTGGGCAGGGGGGGGGTGGGGCTGGACAGGCTGTGAAGGTCCATCGGTTGTAGCGGTCATTGCGCCGAAGGGTGCACTTCGAGGATGCAGTCTTTGAAATTGGACGCAGCTGATGTCTTTGCACTTCCCTTAGAATGCAACCCTCTGAAATACCCATACAATGCAAACTTCGGAAGCATCCAATCTCTTAAAACTTGGAATAATGCAGCTGATGTCTTTTTTTTTAACCAAAGCACAACAAATCCCCAATAGTATTTTATCTACATCAGATTCAGAGAGACACGATGTGACACAACAATTCCTCAATAGTAAACTGATGCCCCATTAGATTTCTGATGTACTCCACTCCTGAAATGAAGGACAAATGAATTTGCAATGGTCACTTTGTTGCGTCCAGTGTAGACAGCTTACAGCTGTTGTGGTGTGACACAACAGCTGAGACCTGTTGGAGAACTCCAGCACTTAATATAGGTGCTATGGCCCTGATCATATGTATCACAATCATGAATTAATGTTTGTGTGAAATCATATACACAATAAACATGGTACAGTATGTAAACATTAGTTAACTGCCAGTTATGTTCTGTGTTTCTGTATGCTGACAGCGCTCTGCACAGGCAGCAGTGGAGCACAGTGACAGGATCTTCAATGAGCTCATCCGCTCCATTCAGAAAAGACGAGGTGAGGTGAGAGAACTGATCAGAGCTCAGGAGAAGAAGGAGATAGGACAGATTAATGAACACATACAGAAGCTGGAGCAGGAGATCAGTAATCTGCAAAATGAGAATGATAAACTGGGGCAAATATTACATACAGAGGATAACATTCATTTCTTCCAGGTATAAATAGTATAATCTACATAAATGCTTTTTTAAATGAAATGCTTACAATTTATTGATTCTATTCTTAAGTCTTTTTAAGAGTTCTTGTTTTATTCTTTTTCATTTCAGAATTACTCTTCTCAATCTGGAGTGTATCTGTGCACAACTTCGCCCAGAGATGTCAATGATCTCCTGACATTTGAGAATGTAGAAGAATCTGTCTCAGAGCTGAACAGCCGACTGGTCAAAGTCTGTGAAGAGCACATGGGCAAAATATCAAAGAAAGGTGAAATAACACTGTCAAGAACCATTCAGACTTTTCGATTGTATTGACCAAAATGATCATGGTTATCAGTATCATCACCG
Source organism: Cyprinus carpio (assembly GCF_018340385.1). Taxonomy (NCBI): domain Eukaryota; kingdom Metazoa; phylum Chordata; class Actinopteri; order Cypriniformes; family Cyprinidae; genus Cyprinus; species Cyprinus carpio. The sequence goes on along the minus strand of NC_056609.1, from coordinate 27,380,243 downwards.
TATTATTAAAATGTGCTAGAAGTGTTCAAAAAGTACATACACTAAAATCATATCACCAAGTTTTATATCGAAAACCAACAAAGAACAAATAAAATTAGCAGTACTATGTACTTTTTTGTTTGCAGAAACATTAAAATAACATTAAAAATTATGGCCTGAAAAAATTTGTTGGTTGTGTACTACATATGCAATTCAAGTTGGGAGGGAGTTGATATTTTTGGATGCACATTAGTTTGTATTCCATCTACCACTTAAGATTGAAAACAAAAAATTGGTGCAAATTTCAGATAGGTCTAAACACAACAGGCAGACAGGCTGAATGAAAGTGTAACTCCACTGTCTGACAGCAGGTGACATTTATCAAACAGCAGAAATTCAGGTGTTTCCCCGGTAACCGCTGTAAACAAAGCAGTGCTGTGCTTATAAATGCTTTATAGGCATTACACAGAGGGAAGACAGTCAGTTCCCCCTTATGCATTAATTTATGTTTCATAAACCCTCTCAAACCACTCTCACCACCCTCACTTCCTCAAACAAAACAAAAAAAACAAAACCTACAACCCCTTACTAACTCTTACTAACTCTGATCAATTATTAACCGTATTTAGCACAAGTTTTTCAAATTGCCATAATCAAAAACTGTATTAATAATAATTAAAAGATAAAATGTTAATAATAACTGTCAGGACTTTTATCGTGGTTTATCATCAAAACCGGTAATCATTCCATATCTAGTGTCTAGCACAGTAGGCCTATGCTGAGTGCCATGATATCATATTTTTGAACCAAAAAGTACAAGTACTGTAGGCTATATTGTGTCAGCGTGTGTAAAATGTAACAATTTGAGGTGCTCATTAACAGCTGATTTCAACACAATATTTGGGGTTACTGGCTAATTAAAAAAAAAAAAAAGTATTGCATACAATAATTCAGTGTAACATCTTTTTAATAGTTGCTGATGTCCAAATTTTCAAAACCACTTGGCTCCAAGATAGTGAGTATTTATGTATGTATGTATGTATGTATGTATGCATTTCCATGCAGATACTCAAATAGAAAATAAAATAATAATAATAATTCAACATTTTAATCAATTTATTGTTCTCTTTATTTCATAATTCTGTTACTCATCCAATATTTCTAATTGTTTCAGTCGATTCACCAGTGGATTCAACTTCATGCGACTCATCAGATGATGACTGTATGTATTAAATAAATATTGAAGGGATAGTGGACGTAAGGACAGTGTTTTTGTTATCACTTCCTCTAATGCTGTTCTGTGCATGAAAGATATTTTGAAAAATGTCTCTGTTTTTGTCTGTAATGAAAGTAGAATAAAGTTCCACAGAAGACATATAGTTTTGGAATGAAAAGTAAATGTTACCAGAATTTTCATTTCAGGAAAACCTTTTAAAGGCCAATCCAACAGTACAATTCAATATTTTATCAGGTTTAATAAAACATCTATTTACTGTTAACAAGGAACTCATACTTAATTTTAGTACGTAATTGTCTTGTGCTTTCTGTACCAATTGAATTATATAGGTCTCTTTCTTTCTTTCTTTCAGCTTTGCATCACAGATATAAATTATATTTTAAAGGATATTTAAATAGAAACCATTATTTTATATTCTAATAACATTTTGCAAGATTACAGTTTTTTTTTTTTTTTTTTCAATTAAATAAATGCCTTGATGAGCAGAACAGACTTCTTTAAAAAACATTACAAGTCTTACTGATCCCAAACTTATAAACGGTAGTGTATATAATACAGTATATATCACTCTTAGAAATAAAGGTACAAAAGCTGTCACTGGAAAATAACTTAGTTACTTTTTCAAATAATAATCAGCATACGTAATCAGATTACTTTTTTCAAGTAACAAGTAAAGTAATGCATTACTTTTTAATTTACAAGAAAATATCTTAGTTACTTTTTCAAATAAGTATCAGCAGTTGCTTTTTCCCCATTTATGATTAACAGGTCTTCTGTCCCCATGTTGAGAAAAATCAGGAATAAGAATAAATTCTAGAATAAAGTTCTAGAACAAATGTGAACATGCATTAATTAATGAGATTAATGCATTAATCTCACTCACAAAAAAACAAACAAAGTATTCCTCAAAATTAATAAAAATGAATGTGATGTAAACCTCCAATTATTAAATGTTAAATAACACAAATATCCTTTATGTATTTAATCCCATTTTATTAACCAATGTATTTGGTGCTGACTTTCAGTGATCCAATTCAATCATACTAATAAGCAAAAATTACTCTAGATAAACATTTGTGCTTCTTTTTTTTATTGCTGAAGTGTGTTGAACTTTCTTCTATTGTGTTCTATTGTACAGACGTGAATTTACTTTTTCTTCAGCCTGAGACTTATTCATTTAGCTTTTGGTGTGAAATGGCTTTTACGTTTACCAAAAAATAGAACTTTTTTTATATTAAAAACAAACCGGCATGCCCTGCCCAGATTGAAAAAGTAATGGAAAAGAAACATGACACATTATTTTCCATAAAAAGTAATGCAGTAACGTAATTAGTTACTTTTTTAGGGAGTAACGCAATATTGTAATGCATTACTTTTAAAAGTAACTTTCCCCAACACTGCTTGTTACACTCCAAAGAGAAAGGAAAACTTGAAATTGCATCATATATATTTAACTGTCATGTGTTTGTGCTTTGTACCCACAGATCGGCTTGTTTTACTTTAAAATTAAGTTGACATGAAAAAGGCCCATCCTGTGAAGACCGTAAGAGTATTTGTTTTCAAAACCACATTTATAATATATGCACGTTTTGTACTTGCATAAGATATCAATCTTGAGTTTGCAAATATCCATTATCTAGACATTTTCTATGTTGGAAATAAACTTTACATTTCAATTTACAGAATTATTATTGTAGTGGCTGAGATATTTATCTGTAACAGATAATTCATGTCATCCTGAACATGTTGAACACCTGAAGCTCATTGTCACTGTTGTAATTTTCTGTTTATGTTACATCTCAAGGTGTCTATATCAACTAAGCTACAAAATTTCAAACATAGATAATCAATCAATCAATAAACTATGCTACAAATTTTCATATTTCATATTATCTCATTGATAGCCACACTGGAGCAGTAGATATATCAGTGAAGTTATGTGACTTTGACCATGGGTTAGGTATAGAGCCATTTGTCATTGATTTTAAATCACATGAACATTTGGCAACGATTTGTTAATTCTTTCCATTTTAAAAGCTACTTCTAAAAGCATGCATTTGTTTGCAGGAACAGTTGGAGCATACAAAGAAAACTGGGGATTTTTAGTTATGAAGATTCTGATAAGTATCAACCCAAATTCATAGTGGCGCCCAGTATCTTCACAATGTCCTAAAGTACCAGGAAAGGTCTCAGTGTGACAAATTATTCATATGGCCTTGTAAAACTATTACTCTGTGATGATTTTAAAATCATGGTCCATGTATGTTTGCTTTATTCAGTCAGTCAGACATTCATTTAGACCATATTTTACTAAGAATAAGGAGAGCCACACTAAATATTGTCTAATTCCAACACTAGGTGGAGCTATAACAACAACAACAAAAAAATTCACAACCAGAATCACGTTTATTGCCACGTACTGTATGTATACATGTACAAGGAATTTTCTTGGTAAATTGGTGCTTGAAAAAGACAATAGAAAAACAAGAATAAATAATAGAAAAATGAGATAAACAATTTTACAATAAGACAAGTTAAAGCTATACAATAAGAGCAGAAAAAAACAGGAAGATAAAAATATAAAATACAAAATAAACATGAACATTAACTCTACATGTGTGCAGAATATGTAAAGTGGTGGAGTGCAAATGTTCACAGTTGAAATTTAAATTGTACATTTCTGAACATTGTGCAACATGTGCAGCGAAGTGCAAATGCAAAAGCTTACAGTCTGGGATGTGAAAATATAATATAGCCGTTGTTGTGTGTGTTAATGTAACACGTGTGTGTGTATGGTGTTTATTTTATTTTTTTAATGTGACGTGTAATGTCCATGGGTGTGAATAAGAAGCCCTGATGGGTTATGGGTATTGTTGATGCGGACAGTTGCGGATGGAAAGAAACTTTTTTGGTCCTTGTCCTGATGGACCGCAGTCTTCTGCCAGATGGGAGTGCTTCAAAAAGTTTGTGTCCAGGGTGAGAAGTGTCAGCCACAATCTTAACCACCCGCTTCAGGGTCCTGGAAGTCTACAGGTCCTGAAGAGATGGAAGGTTGCATCCAATTACCTTCTCAGCAGAGCAGATGACATGTTGCAGTCGGCCTTTGACCTTGGCAGTGGCAGCAGCATACATGGTGGTGAGAATGGACTTAATGATGGAAGTATAGAAGTGAACCATCATTGTCTTTGGCAGGTTAAACTTCTTCAGCTGCCTCAGGAAGTACATCCTCTGTTGTGCTCTTTTAATAAGAGAGCTGATGTTGAACTCCTGGTTGAGGTCCTGGGTGATGATGGTGCCCAGGAAGCGGACAGAGTCCACAGTTTTTACTGAGGTGTTACACAGGATAATGGGGGCAGGCTGGGTTGGGTTCTTCCTGAAGTCAATCACCATCTCCACTGTTTTTACAGCATTGAGCTCCAGGTTGTGCTGAATGCACCAGGTCACCAGATGGTCAGTCTCCCACCTATAGGCAGACTCATCCCCATCAGAGATGAGCCCAATGAGGGTGGAGTCATCCACAAACTTCAGTTGTTTGACAGACTTGTGACTGGAGGTGCAGCTGTTGGTGAACAGGGAGAAGAGGAGAGGAGAAAGAACACAACCTTGAGGGGAGCCAGTACTGATGGTTCGGGGGTCAGAAACATGTTTTCCCATTCTCACATGGTGCTTCCTGTCAGACAGGAAGTCTATGATCCACCTACAGGTGGAATCAGGCACATTCAGCTGGCAGAGCTTGTCCTGTAGCAGAGCTGAAGTCCACAAACAGGATCCTGGCGTAGGTTCCTGAGGAGTCCAGGCTCTAAAGGATAAAGTGGAGGGCCATGTTAACGGCGTCATCTACAGACCTGTTGGCTCTGTAACTGCAGGGGGTCCAGGAGAGGGTCTGTGATGGATTTGAGGTGGGACAACACAAGGCGCTCGAATGACTACATTATTACAGCTGTCAAGGCTACAGGTCTCAAACACACCGCACAGACCACAGCTGTTTTTTTGGGGACAGGGATGATGGTGGAGGCCTTGAAGCAGGCTGGCACATGGCATATCTCCAAAGAGGTCTTAAAGATATCTGTAAACACTGGAGACAGCTGGTCAGCACAGTACTTCACTGGCTGATGAACTATTACTTGATGGAAGAACTGTTTATTGTTATTCTTTTTTTTTTAATTTTTTTTTTTTTTTTATAAAAAATATATTTAAGATTAGTGTACTTTATCATATTGCTATTGCTGTTTTGTTAAAGCAGTAAGTCACTCAAGGCTGTACTAGTAAACGTCTTTACTAAATCACATTCAGTCGCAGCATTCAAAAGAAACCAAATGCTTAAGGATGCAGTAACTATCCTGACCCAGCAGGAGGACCAGGTCAGCACACGGTCATTCATCATGCCAGCCATTAATGGAGGCGCTTTAGCAGCCAAATCTCAATTTTATAATAATGTTCATTCATTTTAACACTCAAATAGAGAGAAAAATTTAGAAAACTGAAGAACTTTCAGCATCTGTACCTGCTGTTTTTTCAGTCTCAGTTGATTATTTCTGACGTGTTATTTTGACTTCGTTGAGTACCTAATTGCTGAGTAGCTAAAGAAAAGAAATCCTGTTGGAACAAGCCGTGGAGAGAAACAGACTGAAAAAAAAGACATTTGTTGAAACCTTGTAAAATATTTGCCCAGTTTTAGCAAATAACGGGTCATTCACTCAAAAATGTAAATTCTAACATTTACCCACCCTCATGTTGTTCCAAACTTGAAACATAAGACTTTGACATCATTGACTTTTATTTTGTGTGGACAAAAACACAGACTTTTTTGTATGTTGCACCGAAGATATAAATACATGTGACATGAGGATGAGTAAACAGTGACAGAATGAACTGTCGTGCAAAAATATACTTCTCTCTATCATTTAACGTATTTTTGGGAATTAGGATTCGTAATCAGACTATACAGTTCATTATTTTTATCTAAATTTGAAAGAGCTTGTCAGCTAAATGTGCATCAAAATTCTTACAATGCTCAATGAATATAACATCTTCTTTGAAGATGTAGGTGTTTGATATTGTTTAAATAACTTTTTTTTTGTGAAAAATATTTAATAATAATAATAATAAAACAAACACAAGGGGGGGTCAAACATTTATTTGGCCTAATCATACAACATCTTATTAACACCTGGAAATGTTAGCAAAATAAAGAGTCAGAAAATGTATGTACAGAGACTTAACAGAACAAAAATATATATATTTGATAAAAGCAGTGGTTTAATTCCCCTTTGTCGTAAACTTTGAAATGTGTAGCTGGATCTGATTAAAACTGTAAAACATTATTAAAAACAGACTAAGACTAAAATCTATTCACTCGCCAGATCTTCTGACACCCTACAGTTTTCAGGGCTAAAAATTGGAATGTAGAGCTATTTAAACACTTTAAAAAAAAAAAAGTTTTTTTTTTTTTTTTTTTTTTTTTTTTTTAGTTTTACATCGTCCCGTAATCATCTCCTAAGAGGACAATTTGTCATTTCACTCATCAGTCCTGAAAAATCAAGGATCAGTTGAAGTTTAATAGAGAAAAATGACTGAACAGGGAGCCACGCTCTTCCATCCACAGCTCTTTCTCTGAGGCGGAAATTCCATCAGTCGTTCCAATCCATACACGGAACAAATCCCGGCCTGATTCCCCCCAAAAAATGCTCTTGACGTGTGGCAGCACGGAGCTCACAGACACCAGACAGGACAAACCGTGAACTAGAGACCGTTATCAGCAAAGATGGTGAAAGAACTCGGTTTCTCTTTAGTATTGCTGTAAGATTGTGGCTCAAGTCTCATATTTATATATATTTATATATATATATTTATATATTTCAATCTCAAAAAGAAAAAAAGGATAGAGATAAACAGTCTAAGTTGCCACAGTGAAGTGAGGTCACTCTGCAGCCGGCTCCGGCTCCGGGTCTGAGACTGTGGTGGGCGTGGTCTCTTCAGCAGGGGCTGGGGTCTCGTCAGATTTTGTGGTCTCTTCTGTGGGCGTGGCTTCTGTTTCCTGGGCGGGCTCTTCTGCTTTAGGCTCCTCCGCCTCTGCTTTGGGCTCCGCCTCTGCCTCAGCTTTGGGCTCCGCCTCTGCCTCTGCCTCTGCCTCTGCCTCAGGTGCTGGTGTCTCATTGGTTTCTGCCGCAGCAGGCTCCTCCTCTTTGGTCTCTGTAGCAGCCTGGCCATTCTCCTCGGGTTTGTCTTCGCCGGTGGCCGTGGCTGCAGGCTCCGCTGCCTCCTCGCTTCCCTTCTTGTTCTTCTTCAGGGAAATGCCCTTGAATTTGAAGGAGTTCTTCAGTGAGAATTTCTTCTTCTTCTTGGTTTCCTTTGCAGCTTCGCCATCAGATTTGGCGGCGTCGCCTTCGGTAGCAGGGGCGGCTTCGATGCCATCTCCCTCCTCCGTCTTGGCAGCCTCCTCCTTGGCAACCTCCGTGGTTCCATTTCCGTCTGCCGCCACGGCTTCTCCATCTGGCTTGGTAGATACGTCACCATTGGTTTTCACATGGCCATTTTCCTGAAGAGAAAAGCAGAATGAGGGAAGATAAGCCAAATGCATGATGGCACACACACACACACTGGAGAAAAGCAAAGGGGTTATGCTTGTAAATGCTTGCTTTTATAGTATAGTTTATAGCACGATGTGTTGGCAATATTTTCACAGCATATAGCTACCACACTTTTTGATCAAATACCAAGCACTTTTAAGTCCTTCGGTGGATATGTACCTCTATTTTTATTTATAAATAAATATTAAAATCACTAGTAAAAAAAAAAAAAAAAATCTCAGTTTTATGTACAAGCAAACCTCACAATACAGCAATATTAGAAGAATTAAGATTTTAAGGTCACTCTGCTCAACACTGTACTGCTTAAACCTTAAAATAGCTAAAATAGATATAAATTACTGCTTAATTCAGGACATCTAGAAAACAGTATATTTTTCAATCAGAAAAGACTCGTAAGGATCGTTATACATAATTACATTAAAGACAAAAGCAACACCCAGAAACCCAAAAGCAGAAGTACTTAGTGTAATTACACACTGCCTCCACTAGAGGCGACATTGATCCACTAAATATAATCCACAGCTTAGAAAACCAGCCACTACCAGAGAGAACAAAGAAACGAGAGACAGCAACCCTAAAACAGTGTTTAAAACAACATCCCACTCTAAAACACCTATTTTTTCTTGCATTACAGGATATCTGACAACTAGCCATTCAGATGATATATCAGCCGAGCACTATAGCCTTGAAATACAGTAACTTAGTCTGTGGAAGTATTGGGGTGTTTAAATCATATGCATAAAGATATGCAAAATAATGTACTGAGTTGATTGATAAAGAAAAGAGCTCTCTTATTACGTATGGAGGGGGAAGGGCGCATATGTATTAAGGGGAATGGGCAGAATGATTATTAATGAAGTACCAGAGGAATGGTCCATGCATTCACACACGCAGACACTCAACGCATGTATTGCATTGTTTGCAGATCAGCAGAAGCGCTCTGCATCATTTCCATGCAGCTCTGCAACCTTTTGTTCTCAATTCGGGTTACTGCTAGCTTCAGCGCCAACACACAACCACAGAGTCTGCTTGATAACTAACTAAACTAACTAAAATGGGTTTAAAAGACATAAGAAAAAAAAAAGTACAGATAAGAGATAGAAAGAAAGAGAGAGAAAGAGAGAGAGAGAGAGAGAGAGAGAGAGAGAGAGTTTAAAAAAAAAAATCAATTCAAACCCTCAAAATAAAAAATAAAAAATGCCTCCTTCAGAAATGAAATGATATTGTAGACATGACCAATTTGATAATCCAAAAATGTAACACAATTTCAAAGATTAAATTGTAAATTGTTGGATAAATGGTATTACTGAAAGGCAAAAAAAAAAAAAAAAAAAAAAATGTATTGAGATCCCATTTAGATGTAGCAGAAAGCTGATAGTTTAATCATAAAAGTGCTTGTAGATCCTCACCTGACCATTGGCTTTATCAGCCACAGCTTTTCCGTCCACTGTAGCTTCACCTTTCGTCAACTGAGCACCCATCCTCCTTTGTGTCTTCTTCAAAGAGTTAAAAATGAAAATAAAGGCAGAAAAAAACCCAGAGGGTCCTTAAATTCAAACCCACAGAGTAGAGAGGGTGAGCGAGCGTTTAGATTCCTGGCGTGTTTTTTAATCTGCTGTGTTCAGCAGACACAAATAAAGGCTGCTTTCTGGTAGTAAATCCACACGGCTCTGCGGGGAGAGCAAACTAAGAGTTTCACAGCTACAAGTGTGAGTATTTGTCTGCGTGACTCCACCCAGCAGCTGCGCCGCCCAATCTGTGTCAGAGGGCTGGAGCTTCATCTGCCCCATTCAACCACACCACTACACACACTCCAGCAGATTACTGGATCCGCAGCTTTACACCTCTGGATGCATGGACTACTGGTATTAAGGGATTATTAGGGATTTTATTGATGCTTTGAACAGTAAACTTCCATATCCTCATCATATGTCTTTATATCTGATGAAATATAAAAACTGTGATGGTAATAAATGAAGCGAACATAAGATTGAATTTTAAATTATCTCATTGCTTTGGTTAAGGAATACATTTTTGTCATGTTTGCAATGTTTTATATGAAAAACTGGCGATTAATTAAGAAATATTCCAGGTGCGTCTTCTTTTTACTTAAATGTTTCAGACTAAACATATTGAAACTCAGGTTTACTTGATTATCCATAGATCATTTTTGAAAAAATCATGTTAAAATGTATCAAAACTGATACATCAGACTTTCAAGGAACATTTATTAGTTAATCTGTCTATACAATTGTATTGTATTGCATTACATGTTCTGAAAGATAAGCATTATAACTAAGAATTTACATGACATATTATATTACTGGGAACTAAAGAGAAAACTGGTATTTATATGTGTTATGTAAATAGTCTGTATATTGTTCTAAAGTTCTCATTGAATTTCTCTAGTTGAAATTTTTCAAACTAAACATATTTCATGATAATTTTGTTGTAATTGTTAATGCATTCCAATAAAATTCCCCTTTCTTTTAGTCTTTTGTGAACTGATCCCTTTAACTAAAGCCAGTTCTGTGATGACATCATCGCATGGGAAGTGACATCATTTTGGAGGGAAAGCAACAGCACCAGCATTAGTGAGTATTAGCAATGGAGTTAATAGATTCTGTGATGTTTTGTTAGCTGGTTTGCAAAAACAATTCATCCTGTAAAATTTAAGTAAAATTGGTTTGATAATATCAAAATTTCAAAAGTTAAACTCTCAGTCCCTCACTGAGCAATGGCTAACATTAGCTCTGTTTCCAATCTGTTCCTTTTCTTGCTGTTTTGTAAATAGTCAAGTTGTAATTAAATTGCTTGAGCTACTCTTTTATAAAAAATACTTCTTTAAATTGCAATACAGTGTAACAGGAAGGAGTCATTTTTAGTTTTCACACAACACTAGTACAAGTAAAAGGTATTTTTTTTTTTTTTAAAGCATCCACCTTCATGTTTTCTTTTTCTTGTGAAATATTTGCTTATATACTTATACTTTTATAATGTGAATGTAAGAATAACTTTTATATTGTTAGTAATATTTTAAGATGAACATTTACTGGACTGAAGGTTTACTTGATTATCCATTAATCTTTTTTTTATTATTTTTTTATATATATATATATTTTTTTTTTAGAACAATCACGTGAGTAAAATGTGAGAATCAAATATGATTCATCAGGCTTTTGAGTAACCTTTGTCTCGCAGTCATTATTGTATGGCATTGCAGTATATGTTTATGAAACTACAGCGCTTTAATCATAAAACAAAGGGGATTATTCTGTTATAAAGATCATCTTACTTTTTTGGCCATTTGAATTTCAGCATCTGCACCAAATTGTATGTTTTTGCTCGGTTTGTGCCTCTGAATATAATTGATGTGGTTTTTCCTCTTTGAGTATGAGCTCCATTTTTTAAAAACACGTTGTTCAAAGGTTCAATAAATTGTTTTTATTAGGGGGGGGGAAAAACCCCTCACTATTATTTTATATGTCAGGCTTTACAGGGTTAAAAATGTAAGTGTCTACTGTAAGTGTCTACTGTAAGTGTACATGCATTGTTTTGCCTGAGGGAGACAACATTCTTTCTGCGCTAATCGATATTGTATCACAGACACTGTTGATGGAGCTTAACTCATCCTGAAGCCGGAACATTCCCACAGCAGCAGAAGTGCTGGAATGCCACATGGTTTTAATGCCCCACCCAGAGCTCTATGACATGCAGTGCCCCGACCCCCCGCCTCCGGTATGTCAGGAATGTGTTTGCCACCCAAAGATCCCTGCTGTCATTCAGCACACCATGATATTCACACAGGGAAATGATCCCCGGGGCTTCTGGGTAATCCACCCCCACGGCCTGGTGGGTGGACGGGGAAACTGAGGGGATGTAGGTGGAACAAAATCCACTGGAAAGTATTTTGCATGTTCCTCAGAAGAGAGAGAAGGAAATGAATCCTGACTAAATTACAGGGAAGTTTTATAGAAAATAAAACCAGAACATATTATGAACCCAAAATACGACTTCTTTTATTTATGCAGCTTACCTACATCTACTTGGTGTTGAGAAATTTGACCCATCCAGTATAAGTGGGACAGATACGCTACTGTATGTGCAAAAGTTTGGGGTCAGCATTTTCAATGTTTTGTCACTTTTGCTTACTGAGGTTGCATTTATTTGATCAAAAATACAGTAAAAATGACAAAATTGTTAAATATTATTACGGTTTAAAATAACTGTTTTCTATATAAATACATTTTAAAATATAATTTATTCCTGTGATGCGCAGCTGAATTTTCAGGGTCATTACTCCAGTCTTCAGTGTCACATGATCCTTCAGAAATCAAACCAATAATCTCAAAACCACATCAATAAAAATAAATCATAATTATTATTATTATATAATATTAAAAACAGTTTGCTTAAGAAACGCTCAATATTTCTCTGGAAATACTTAATATTTCTGTGGAAATTGTGATAATTTTTTTCCAGGATTCTTTGATTAACAGAACGTTCAAAAGCATGCCATTTATTTGCAATATAAATGTCTTTATTGGCACTTTTGATCAGTTGAATGTGCCCTTGCTAAATTATCAATTTCCTAAAATAAATAAATAAATAAAAAATTTAATAAAATGATACATAAATAAAAACCCTACTGACCTCAAACATTTAAACGGTAGTGTACTATATTCCTAAACTATTTGTAAAAAATGGGAAAGTTTGCATATGCCCAATAGATGATCAATATAATCATTTAAAAATAATTAGAGCAATAGTTCACCCTAAAACTAATGCTGTGTCAACATTTATTAACCCTTGTGACTCTAAATGCTGAAGGTGTTAAAGCTTAAACTGGACTTTTTCTTGGAAGTGAAGAGTATAGCCTATAAAAGTAGTTACTGTTTGTTAAAGTGATAATTCACTCAAAAATGAAAATTCTGTCCTCATCTGCTCACATCTGCTCACCCTCAAGTTATTCCAAACCTATAGGAGTTTTTTTTTTGTTTTTCTTTTTTTTTCTGTTGACGCAAAAGAAGACATTTGGAAGAATGTGGGAAACCACTGACTAAATACTATGGAGCAAACGGTTGAACAAGACTTTACAACAAATGGGAGATGTAAAGTAAAAGTGAACTTAATTTTTGGTCTGTTCTTTACATTCATCTATACTGACTTCAGTAGACTTAAAATATAGTCAAAGGCAGTCCTTTTATATACTTTTTTTGTAGGGTGTGTGTGTTCCAGTGACACATTTTTCATTTTGGACTGAACTAGTTATGTAACTAAATGTATTTTTAAATTCTTTAATTAGTTTTAAACAGTGCAAATATAGACAGATTCATGACTAGAGAAGCGGTTGTGTGTGTGTGGATGTAGTTTAGAATAGAGTTTGAATTAGAATAGATGAATGGAGGGGGAGGGGAAGAGCCTTAGAGAAATGGAGTGTGTCAATATGTGTGTGTAAACATAGAAAGAAACATCCACACAAAAAGTGTGTGTGTGTGTGAGCTGCAGTGTTAGTGGGTCAGTGTGCCAGCTGCAGTCTAATCCTCTGCTCTTTCTCACACACTCATATTCTTTGAAGGAATGGTTCACCCAAAAATGAACATTTGCTGAAAATCTATTCCCCCTTAGGCCATCGAGATTTAGATGAGTTTGTTTCTTCATCTCAACGGATTTGGAGAAATTTGCTCCGCAATGGATCCATTGCAGTGAATGGGTGCTGTCAGAACGAGAGTCTAAACAGCTGATAAAAACATCACAATAATCCACAGGTAATCCACACCACTCCAGTCCATCAGTTAACATCTTGTGAAGTAAAAAGCTGCATGTTTATAATAAACAAATCCATCTTAAAGGGCATTTTTAGCTTCAAATGATTGCTTATGAGTCCATAGTCCATAATATTGCTTTCCCCAGTGAAAAAATCGTCAGAATTAGGAGAGAAATATGCACAGTTGATTTTGATGTGAGAGGAGATGGTTGGAACTTTTCACTTATTATGAGTTATAGAATATGTATTTTGGCCAGAAGCGAAGGTTTGAAGTTAAAACATCTTAATGATGGATTTGTTTTTTACAGACATGCAGCCTTTTGCTTTCACAAGACATTACTTGATATGTCATGTGGATTACTTGTGGATTATTGTGATGTTTTTATCAGCTGTTTAGACTCTCATTCTGACGACACCCATTCACTGCCAAGGATCCATTGTTGAGCAAGTGATGTAATGCATTTCTCCAAGTCTGATGAAGAAACAAACTCATCTACATCTTGGATGGCCTGAGAGTATATTTACAGTTCATTTTTTTTGGGTGAACTATTCCCATAAGTAATATGCAAGGGGCTTCAAAAATACGAGACCTCTACCAGAAAATATTCAGCACAACTTGACCAGAAAAAAAATAAAATAATAAAATAAAAGTTTTGATGATTCATTGATTTTCAGAATATTTAGGTATTTATTGTATCTCTTGTTTTGAGAGATGACCTGATGATCACATTCTTCAGAATGATTTGGGGTCCAAAGAGCATGACTTATTGTATTTACTTACAATTAATTAATCGTTTACACTTTATTTTGATAATCCTCATTAGACATTGTACTAACTATCAATAACTTTGCAACTACTTGTCAACTGACTCATTAATTTGCAACTACATGTCAATTCTCTTGTTAAAGTATTAGTAGACTGTTAGGTTAGGTCTTTCACTGCAGTCTTTTGTATGCCGCTGCTCATGTAAATCACGTCTGATGTTTTTTAACCTTTCTGCCAACAGCAAAACTGAAAGTGTGTGTTTGTATGTGTTCTTGCAGACTTACAGTCGAAAGCACAACTGCTTTACAGTCACACCCCCCACAGCCATAACAACACAATCATCTCTCTATCTCTGTGTGTGTGTGTGTGTGTCAGGCCTTGTGCTTCTTCTCATTTCACTGCGATTATTCTGCATGTTAAACCATATGTAGTCTTGCACAGCCAGACCACAGACTCTCACCAACCACTTTGCAGCTTAATTTGGTCAAAAACTGTTCATAGACCCCCACATGGCAGATGGATGGATGGATAGATATAAAAAAAAAAAAGGTTTTACAGATAAAATGAAAGAATGAATCATATATAGAGTTTCTTAACAATCAGAAGATGAAAGCATGAATCAGTTATTGGGTTTCTGAACTGTTGTTTTAGAAAGAGTATTTTTTTTAGAAGCTTACACACACACACGTCTAATCTGTGTCAGAAAACATCTTGACGAGACAGAAGCGCTCGCTCTTTCCCAGACTCCTTCAGCTCATTCTCATTCTGTTCCAGTTTCACGTTTTCACTGAGTGTCTGCTGCTGTCAGGTTGCCATAGCGATGCGTTTCTGTTAGCGTGTTCGACGGCGTGACCCATTTTTCACCCCCCCCCCATCATCCCTCGCCCTCAATAACCCCTCTCTCCCCTCCTCCAAATGACAGAAACCCTTCCACACTCCTGTTTTCCTCATTCAATGCTCCACTCGCTCTGCTCTTCACCACATCTGAGATCCTACATTTGCTACTCATTCATGCCTTTATTTAGTTAATGATGATGTTGTTTGAGTAAAAATTATTTAAATGTGGGCTCTTTGCTAAATGGTTAATTTGACTAAGAAAAAATCCCATTATCTCTACAGAGTAATGTAAAAATGTTACTTGCCATTTACTAGCAACTGAAAATGGCTTATATTTTCAGTGTATATAAACCTTTCAGATCTGATTGTTAAGTGATGTCACAATATCAACTTTTTATTTTATTTTATTCATTTTTTTATTTTTATTTTATGTGTATAATGTTTTAAATATGTTGCTGAATTTACGGTTCATCAGTTACAGAATGCCATATCCATAATCTTAAAAGATAGACCATACTTATACTAATATATTTGTAAATATATTTATTATTTTGCAATTAACAAACTTAAAAAAAAGGTTGTTTTTATACTTATAATCAATTACAACATAATTGTTGTATCATTGTTTATATCTTGTTTGCAATGCCTCATGGGATTGCATTTCCCACATTATTCAATGAGGAAGCAAAATGACTAATTAAGATATTAGTTTCTAAAAAAAAAAAAAAAAGTTTAAAAAGATATTCTTTATTTCTTTTGAAAAGTATTTATTGCTTTGTATAACATTGTCTCATAGCTGGATGGTTTGGTTCATGAGTAAATTTTTTTTGAGTAAATGAACAATGACATTTGATATGATATTTCAGAATTCTTAAAATAAATGTTCAAGTCTTTTTGTTTCTCAAGGTTTTTGTTTCCTTGTAGGAGCTTGAAAGTATCAGTCTCCGTTCTATGCAATTGTAAAGAACATCCAGCACAATGAATTAAAATCCAGAAGATAGAAAGTCATGCGGGTTTGGTTTGGAATAACTAACTTTGTGGTGAGTGAATGACAGATTTTCTATTTATTGAACTCGGGTGAATTTTCATGTTGACTTGAAACCAAAGAGTTTGTACTGTACTGTATTAAATCAGTCAACACAATCTGACAGCAGATCTGTGTGTGTGTATGTGTGTGAGGATCCCTCTGACGTCTTGTACTCCAAACCAAACTGCTTCCCTCAGGTAGTCACTATAGGGTTCCAACTAAATACTGGGAAAGATACCTGAATAGGTATAAAACCTCTTTCATTCCTTTATCAGTGAATCCCCTTAACTCAGGATATTGAGGTGGGGGAAATGAAGGCACTTATCTGTTGTGTGTGTGTGTGTGTGTGTGTGTGTGTGTGTGTGTGTGTGTGTGTGTTTTATTGTATTATAATTCTATGTATTCTTGTATGTGGCAGCCCTTATGTCCAAGACAAATTTCCTAAGAGACAAATAAAGTAATCATGTATCCTGTGTGTGTGTGTGTGTGTGTGTGTGTGTGTGCGTGTGTGTGTGTGTAATAATCAGATTATGATTTCATTTCATAAGACATTCACGCATATGAACCAAAATAAGAGCCGACATGATTTATAAATCAGGAGCATAATCACAGGATTTACATGACTGGATCACACACACACACACACACACACACACACACACACACACACACACACACACACACACGTAGAGCCAGCCCACACACACACACACACAGACACAGAGAGAGAGAGTATGTAGAGTCCAGCTAGACACATCTGGTGCTATTTGTCTTTATGGCTGAAAAAGTTTCAAAGCAGGAAGTAGAAAGACATCCTGGGTTTTAACAAGGCAGTATGTCCTCTTAAACACACACACACACACACACACACACACACACACACACACACACACACACACACACACACACACACACACACACACACACACACACACACACACACACACACACTGACACACATTCAGGATGTAGCAAAATGCTACAGTCCCAGCTATAGGAACATTTTGCTAAAGTTCCCATTAAGTTATGAAAACATTTTATAAAAAAATTACTAATGAATATAATAAATTAAAAAAATTCCAAAATTGTTTTCAAAACACTTTTTTTCCTGGTTATGGGAACGTTAACGAAACTTTCAGTTTGCAAACATTATGAGAATGTTACTTTTGAATGTTCTGAAACAAGTAGAATACTCTGAAATTCCGGCTAAACGTTTTGAGAACATTATTTAAGACCAGATAACTCTGAACAAACACACTTTTAATGTTACTGTAACATTGATAATAACTTTGAGGGAAATTAACCAGAACATTCTGAGAATAAGAAGCTACAGACTTCAAAACCTCCGCAGCAGCAATTTTAGCATCTGGCAGTATTCAGCAAGTAGTAAATGGTGGGAAACCCAGAACTGTGAAACAGAGGTCAAGTCGAAAATCTAGACATCCCAACTTTCAACATATCCTCTCTGTGTGTGTGTGTGTGTGTGTGTGTGTGTGTGTGTGTGTGTGTGTGTGTGTGTGTGTGTGTGTGTGTGTGGTAAGTTGGTAAAATCATGTGAAGAATGTCAGGTTTAGAGATCAGCTATCTGAGACGTGGTGTGTTTGATAGTGGAGCAATACATGAACTCTTACCATAATGCAAAGATATACTTGACCCAGGTTATTCAATCAGACTGGGTTTTTTAGGAGTTACATACAGCTGATTTCAGCCTGAGACTCCATCAATGAACCTTCAGTTTGTGATAACAGTCACAGATGGAAGAAAACATGTAGTTTTCCTTGTTAAAAACAAGTGTGCTTAATTGTATTTTATGGAATGTGCACTTGTGTACTTTAAATCTTAAAAGTATATTTTAAAATACTGTACTTGCAGAAAATATAATATTAAGTAACCTTTTATTTAATTAAACATGGAATGTTTAAGCAGAAATACTACAGAAAGAGTACAGAAATGTACTTTAATAATCTTAAAGTGTTTTATTTACAACTTTGAAAATAGTTTTTTCGTCAAAAATCATTATTTTCCAGTGAATGTTTATGTAGTTTTGTGCTGTTTGAAAGCCCCTGGTCACTGCATAATTTTTGTTTTATGGAAAAGAGCAGAGTGAAGTTTCGCCAAAAAATGTCCTTTTGTGTTTTGGAACGAGATGAGGGTAAATGATGACTAATTTTTGGCTGAGTTCTTCATTAAATCCTGTGTTATTCCAGGTGTCTCTTTATGAAGGGTACTGTAAATCACTTTAAGCATTACTAAGCATTACATACTCATTTTTTATTTTATTTTTTTTACTTTGGTTAAAGTCAGTTACGTATTTTTATGCAAATCTGTGTTGAGAAATGTCATAAATTGCTGAGTCAGCTGGCACACAGTAAACTACACTGGGATTTTCCCATCAGCCCTGAATCCAAACATTAATCAAATATGCGGTGAATCACAGCTGATTCAGCTTTACGCTTGTACAGAAACTGATTTGCTCAGAGATTCGCAGACATCTTCTCCAAGAAATATTTGTCAGCTCCGTTCCAATCCGTCTATCCTCCCATCCTTCCTCCGGGTCGCAGGAAGTGGGTCCCCTGCCGGGCCCCTCAAAACATGAGCAAGACACTAGAATCTCATCCTACAGGAAACAGGAAGTGCCTGTCTCACATGCATGAGGGAGGATGACATATCCTCAGCGTTCTTCATTTCATTCCCATTCAAATTCCAGCTTATGAACTGCAAGGAAGCCAGTTGTTAAATTCCTTAGGCGATAAGATTGCAGAGCGTTTTGTTTACATTTGGACGTGTATGTGTGTGTGTGTGTGTGTGTGTGTGTGTGTGACTTCTGCTTCTCTCAGGAATGTCTTATCAGATTCATATCAGTTGCTGGAAGAGACGTGTTCACACATGAATCTGTGATCTGAATCATGGCAGCTCAGCGTCTGTGACGTTAACACTGACATGCATCATTCACAAACGCTCTTCATGGATGTTTTTGCACATGTTTGAGTGTTTAATCTGAGCTGGACTAGCGTCAGATCTTTACCTCTGAAGATATGAAACGGCTCAGGAAGAGGAGATGCATGTTTTACTGTTATTTGTAGTACAGTAGCAGTAGTGTGTTGTACAGGCTGCTATTATAGCAATTGTGAACCATACACTAGAGTTCATCTGAGTTCAGAAACCAACTTTGAAAGTGCATTGATGTCTAAAAGTGCACATTTCAGCCGGTTAGAATTAATCTGAAAGTCATGAGAGGAAGTGATTTTTCTGCGGTTAAAGGTTGTTGTTAGTCATAATGTTATCTGGTTGCTTTTATAAAAAGGCAGCAATGGCAGTATGATGTAGAGTGGGGAAAATATTTATTTGATCCCCTGCTGATTTTGTAAGTTTGCCCACTTACAAAGAAATGAAGGGTCTGTAAATTTTATGGTAGGTTTATTTTAATGAATAGAGACAGAATACCGACCAAACAAAATCCAGAAAAATACATTATATAAAGGTTAGAAATTTATTTGCATTTCAGTGAGTGAAATAAATATTTGATCCCCTATCAACCAGCAAGAATTCTGGCTCCCACAGACTGGTTATGTGCCCATGTGGAACACAGATTAGTCCTGTCAGATGGGTCATGGATGGGAGCATGACAATGACCCTAAACATACCGCCAAGGCAACAAAGGAGTGGCTCAAGAAGAATCACATTAAGGTCATGGAGGGCCCAAGCCATCTGTGGAGGGAGCTGAAACTTTGAGTTGCCAAATGACAGCCAAGAAACCTTTTATGATTTAGAGAGGATCTGTAATGAGGATTGGACCAAAATCCCTCCTGAGATGTATGCAAACCTGGTAACCAACTACAAAAAAAAAAAATGTCTTACCTCTGTTCTTGACAACAATTTCTTCACCAACAACTAATAAATCATTTTCTTCTTGATCAAAAAATAAATAAACCAACCAAAAAAAAAAAAAAAAACTAACATTTATATAAATAATTTATTTTAAATTTTTAAACCTACCATAAAAGTTACAGACCCCCCTTTTTTCTTTTTTTTTTTTTATCAATAAATATTTGTACTATCAGTATTCATATTAAATGAAACAATTTCCTACATTAATATTATAATAGCACATTTAAAATAAAATATTAGAATATTAAAATATTAGATTTGAATAGCACATTTAAAATAAAATATTAGAATATTAAAATATTAGATGTATATGTTTAAAATTAGAGATTTATTTTAAATTACATAAATTTAAAATTTTACACACTAAATATTTCAAATTAAATGTTATATAATAAATATAATACAATACAATTTAATTTAATTTAATTTACGGATTGCTTAATTATTTTTATGAAATGTAGTGATTGCTTGATTATGGTTTGAATAATAATAATAATAATAATAATAATAATAATAATAAAGGACCATTTAGGGAAATGTTTTTCTGATTATTCTGATTTGTTAATAACCAAAAAACCATAAAATAAATATATTATATTAAAAAATATTCTATTTATAATATATATATATATATAATTTCCACAAAATTATAAAATAAATATATTATATTAAAAAATATTCTATTTATAAAATAAAAATATTTTTGTTTTTAGAACCATTTAGGAAATGTTTCCCTGATTATTATAATTAATAATTTTTATGTTTGTTTTTGTAAATATATCTTTCATCCTATTGCTGTTAAAGAATTTGTATTAATGCAATAAGTGAGCCACACAAAAGATGCATTACAATGATTTTACTGTCATTAAAATGCAATTTTACGTCATGACCTATAGTATGACAGCCCTTAACCATGGTAAAATCATGGTGTTTAACCGTGGCTGGTGTTGACTGACCCCCTGGAGAGATCAGAGGATGCAGTTTAAACAGAACCAAACCAGGCTGTCCAGGAAATGGACACACACACACACACACACAAAGACTGTAAATGAGTGTGTAGAAGGTAAATGTGCTGGTGTGTGGGTTGAGCTGACGCAGATGGCGGTGGGTGTTTGGGGTGTTTCAGTCTTGAGGTGGGGTGTGATGACAGAGATGTGGTGGTTTTTATTACACTGAGAGTCATTGAGGGAATTAGGTACTGAAGTCAGAATGTTCTGAAAATCAGACACGCTGCTCTAGAGACGTGTGAAAGTCAATCTGACATCAAAATTCACCTAATTCACTTTCCTAAAACACATTCCTGGTCTTATTGCCAACAATTAATCTTTCCATGGTATTTCAAAGGAAAAAAATCTTGGTTTTTATAATGTTTTATCATAATAAATAACTTACTGCACCTCTAAAAAGACCTTTTCAATAGCTAATTAGGCATTATTTTAATGTTACAGTACAACAATAATAATAATGCATTTTAACACTACTCAAATTTGCATCAACAAATATTTGAATAATATTGTAATATATATGTGTATATATATATATATATATATAAAATCTATTATTATAAATAATATATATGTGTATATATATATATATATATATAAAATCTTATGATTTTATATGATTAATAATTTCATACTGTTTTATGGGCTATTATATATCTTCTATTATTATAAATAAGATTTTTGTACTAAAATTGCTAAAACTAAAACTGAAATAAAAAATAAGTTACAGCTAAATATAAATATTACAAATAAAATATAAACATTATAACTAATGCTATTAAATATTACGAAAGCACAAAACAAAATTACTTATATTAAAATGCAAACTGAAAATATAAAAATAAAAGCTAATTCAAAATATTAATAAATATATTTTATTATAGTAATAGTAAAATAACACTGCTATAGATGTAGTTAACTTGTTAATGCTTCTTTTACAGATATTGCAATAACCTAAATATGACTTTCACTTTTTTTTCTTCACTTTTTCCATTGATTGTTTTACTCTGAAAAACGTCACATTGAGGAAGTCAAATGGGATGTGAGTTCAGTTTCGTGTTGTTTGCTCAAACAGATCAATGTTTTGATAATGCCATAGAGACACAGTGTTTACACTTTCCATGGAAATCAAGCGACTAAAGTTTTATTTATAGTCATTGTTGCATATTAAGCTGGTGCAGATTAAAGTATTTAAACCCTAAAACAATGGCACACTTGATTTTCCGTGTGTGGTGTTTGTATGAGATGTGGAGGTTCTGGGATTCAGTGTGTTTATCTGATGGCTGTTATCAGAGGTGCGAGTCAGAGCACAACACCACACAAACCTCAGGACCCACAGGTCAAAGGTCAGGGGAGGGCTTGATATTTCACACAGCCAATACAAAGGCTTGATCCATCAATATACACTAATTTTGTTGATGCTTATCTTTAAAAAATAAAGGCTATTTATTGTCGTTGATATATTGACATTCAGTTAATTATCACACAAAAAAAATATGATATCATATTTTATAATATTTTTATGGATAAAATGTTTTATTTGTTTATATGTTTATGTGTGTGTATATATAATATATATACACACACACCACACACACACGTGTGTATATAGATATATATATAGATAATATATACATATATATCTATATATATATATATATATATATATATATATGGTAGAATTAAGATTTCTTACACACATTTATATATGGCTTACGAGCCAGATTCAGCTTGTCATAATCTTTAGGAAACATAATAAATAACCTCCCTTCCCTCAAAATAAAATAAATAAAATAAAATAAAATAAAATAAAATAAAATAAAATAAAATAAATAAAATAAAATAAAATAAAATAAAATAAAATAAAATAAAATAAAATAAAATAAAATAAAATAAAAATTTCATAAAGGACTTATCAGTGAATATAAACTCATTTGTTGATGTTACATCCTTAAAAATAGAAATTCCTTTCCATTAATGCCTTTCCATTCCACTAAAGATTATTCATAGTGGGAAAATTTTCCTTTAAATGTTCTTCACACTAAGAAAAATATGTTTTAGTAACTGTTCACTGAAAGGTTGTTTTGGGAACCAAACATTCTTCTATGGCATCGCTGTGTAAACCACCTTTTGAAGCTTCTAAAGTGTGAACAAACACATTCTGATCTGACACTAACCTGAACAGCCTTATTTCACATTGTCTGTCTCTGGATCTCTCATTCATTCTCGTTCTGTCTCCACTGTTCATTCCACACATGCCAGTGGAAATGACAGGCAGGGATAAGAGCTGTGTGTGTGTGTGTGTGTGTGTGTGTGTGTGTGTGTGTGTGTGTGTGTGTGTCCATCTTCCTTAAGATGAAAGATCAGGGTCATCATTCCCAGACCTGCAGGAGCCCCACCAACCACTTTCAAACCTCGGAGGAAAGTGTGAGGTGTTTGCCCATCAAAGTATGTGGTTGTCTGTTGGTCCACCTTCAGGTCTTGCTGATATCCAGCTCTCTAGATATGACTCGAATCCCTCCATTAATGTATGTCGTGTGAGATTTGAGTTTCCTGTCCTTACTCACTAACCCTAAATAGCGATACCAGTCTTAGCAGAAGTACTCAGAACAAAGTAGCTGTAAGCATTGCTGTAGATGTAAATGTCCTTGTCACAGTTCACTGCCCAGGCCCAAACCATCCGCCAGCTAACAGGAAATCCTCTCCTGACAGGAAGTGACACAGCATACACAACTGTGAAACAGGAAATGCACCCTGTGTTCACTGATTCACTAATTCATTTTAGTCAAGCACAGACAACAAAGTACAACATTAGGGCTGGGCAGTATAACTAAAGGCAATTATATCCATATAATATTTAATATATAATATTCTAAACCCTTTAATGGTGCTGATTGCATATCTTGAACTTGTTCTGAATTGGCTTGAAAATCAAAGGAAATCTTAATTCAACCATTTTTGATAAGTTAAATAATAATAATAATTAAATGCAAGAAGTAAAATACACTGAAACTCAAGCTTATGTATTAATTATGTAAAATACTTTTATTGTGTCTGTGTGTTTCCTTAAAAATATCTAATCAAAATAATTTTGTTTTGTGTTTAATAAGTTGAATAAATATAAGATATATATATATATTATGATTAGATATACAATAATATATATATATTATAATTTTTAAATACATGACATAGATATATATATTTATATCATATATTTATATAGATATACATATTATATAATACATATACATATCTGTCAATTATTATATTAACCAATACAACAATACATTGTTTTTAAATTTGAGATTTATTTTTATAAAATATTTTAATACATTTTATATTAATATTTTTGATTATAACATGAAATAATCTGTCAATTATTCACTGAATCAAGACCATCTATAACTCTGTTTTTGCTATCAACGTTTTAAGATGTTATAACATAATGAACATTACATCAAAGCATACAAAAAATAAATAAATAATAAAAATACATGCAACATCTGTATTCACAATGTTGCTTAAATTTAGTTCAAAATAGCTCTATAACATTCAACACATGATTCAGTCCTACACATTCATCCAAACACAACGGACCTGGATGTGGTGAAACACACAGATGCAATTAGTTTGCTAAGGAAGCTAAGGAGCCAGCAGACAGTTGATAACCTGAATAGCTGCAGATAAGCGTGTCTTTGAGAAAGATCTGTGAAGGAATGTACACACTGCGATAAAGAAAAGAGCCAGGGGGTATCGTGTCATGTGCCAGATGACACATTTCCACAGAATCAGATGGGAAATGACAGGGCTGCTGTTCTGTTTCAACATGCCACACTTCTACACAGTTGCTCAACACAGAGACTGTGTGTCATTTCTACATGCTTAGATCACTTCAAACAGCTTGGATGGTTTTGGAGTGTGTACAGGACACGTACCACTCATAATGAATAATTACACGATTGCTAAGGCCACTGTCACTATTGCTCATAATCCCAACACTGTTCAATTTTTAGCATGTAAGTGATCAGACTTCTTATTACTATTACTTATAACTAGTGTATGATAAAATGGGCAAATATCCCATAGACTTACATAGAGGACAGAATCTGTGTGTTGGTCCCTCTTCTGACCCCAGACCTCTGGCCTCTGCTGGATAAGGATGGGTTTCCTTATTTCTCTCTGGGACAGGAAAAGGCTGCTGCTGCGGAAACTGTCCCTGCAAAGAGGAAGTGATCTCACTGCACCTGTGAGGACGAGGACGAACACAAACACACTTCCCATGCAGCTGTGTGTCGTTGGATTATAACAGGAAGTAATGGAGACATCAGGTTTTTCTTTCTTTTTTTCTCAATACCTTCTTTACTTATTCCCAAAAATGAAATATTAGGTAAATATTGCAAGATGTGAATGAATATATGAATCAGTTTTACATTGACAACTGATTCATTTAAAATGAATGAGACCAAATTATGCTTTAGATGTTCTGAATTCAACATGAAATAAAAAAAATTACCATTTACTTTCTTCATTTACATTTTTGTTTTATTGTGAATAATTCATCAGAGCAAATTATTTGAAATTAAAAAAGGTTTTCTTTATAATTTTTCTTCGCTATTTCAGTCTTTATACTTAAGAATTTCACATTTGATTAAATGTGTTCCCTCCCATTTCTTCTGTAATTATTCATCACATTTACTAGCAGTTAAGGTGTGTGTGTGCGTGTGTGTTTAAAGACCAGTATTACACATATAAGTCCCTTCTGATATTTCAGAGACATTCATGACTCATCATTGGCACATAATTGAGTGATTTATCTGTAGTAGATTTTGTGATGTGTAAAACTGAAATTCTCAAATACCCATGTGCATTTGTGACATTATGTGTTTTCAGAAGGACTGGGCAAAATCCCCACAAGATGAATTTGAATTACAGGAAGAGGAATTTACTTAATAGCGATTTAAAGAAATTCAAGTGTCACACAAGAAAGGATTTTAATTACCAACACAATGTAGATGACCTTTTTTCCTTTAAACGAACAGACATTCTTCTAATTTCAGTACAGTTGAAACGATATTAACAGTTATTTAAATCAAAATGACAATCTATTGATTATATATTGATATTTGACTTCATTCTGAAGACTTTTGAGGTTAATGTTCTTTGAAATGAAATGCATTAAAAGTAATTCATGATTTCCAAATAAATATGTGGTTATGTTATATATATATACTGATATAATATATATTAGGATGCTGCTGCTTAAGGAGGTACAGTAGCTGCCTATGTAGACTGCAGACAAAGTATCTCACTAGTTTCTGGAGCAGAGCAGAGAGTTTATATATCCTGCTGTCATCGGTACTAATGATAGTGTATGAAAGGTTAGGGACTGCATCCAGATATGTATCATGAGTCATGACAGGCAGATAAATCATTCTAAAAAACTGGATGACGAGTAATTTCTTACTGCTAAATTCTGAAAAAAAAAAACAGAGGTGTTAATTATAGGACCTAAAAGCTATGCATGTAATAAAGCCTAGAACGCTGTCTAAGACTTGATGGCTGCTCTGTCATTCTTTGTCATCAGTTAGGAACCTAGGTGTGCTATTTGATAGCAAAACTTTCCTTAGAAAGCCACATTTCTAGCATTTGTAAAACTGCATTTTTCCATGTCAAAAATATATCTGAATTACGGCCTATGCTCTCAATGTCAAATGCAGAAATGTTAATCCATGCGTTTATGACCTCAAGGTTAGATTATTGTAATGCTTTATTGGGGTGGTTGTTCTGCACGCTTAGTAAACAAACTCCAGTTAGTCCAAAATGCAGCAGCTAGAGTTCTTACTAGAACCAGGAAGTATGATCCTATTAGCCCGGTCCTGTCAACACTGCACTGGCTCCCTATCAAAACATCGTATAGATTTTAAAATCTTGCTTATTACTTATAAAGCCTGAATGGTTTAGCACCCTCAGTATTTGAAACGAGCTCTTATTACATTATAGTCCTCCACGTCCGCTCCGTTCTCAAAACTCTGGCAATTTGATAATACCTAGAATATCAAAGTCAAAGCGCTACTGCGGGTGGCAGATCCTTTTCCTATTTAGCGCCCAAACTCTGGAATAACCTACCTAACATTGTTCGGGAGGCAGACACACTCTTGCAGTTATATCTAGATTAAAGACCCATCTCTTTAACCTGGCTTACACATAACATACTAATACAGACTTCTAATAATCCAAATCCGTTAAAGGATTTTTAGGCTGCATTAATTAGGTAAACCGGAACCAGGAACACTTCCCATAACACCCGATGTACTTGCTACATCGTTAGAAGAATGGCATCTACGCTAATATTAGTCTGTTCCCTTTCAGTCGGTCACTCTCGACGCCACGTCGGTGACCGACGAAAATGGGATATCGCTTCGATAGACCAATCTACTTCAAGTGTAAACTAAACGAGCCAATGCACATTGGATGCAATTATTGCATCCAGCTGACGGCTGATCCACAGCCGGGTGAGCATAAAAAGGCAGCAGGTGCAATGCATACCCAGCTTTTCGCTTCGGAGCCGAGCGTTAGTATCGTTCTGCTCAACTGTGTCTGCTGTAAACTACGAGTTCAGCACGCTCTCGGAAGCTTCGTGTGTTGGCGAGACGGTGCTTCAGCGGTGGTCGTTCCAGGTCGAGTGGATTGCACACTTCAGGCTGCCACTACACCCCGTGTCGTGTTGCAAGCGGCCAATTTCCCTCGCTGGGACGCTCAGCACTAAAAGAGCATTTCCTAAAGAGCAAATTTCTCTAAAAATCGTCCTTATAAGGATGCCGTTTCACCCGTGCGGGATCGTCCTTATAAGGATGCCGTATCACCCGTGCGTTTCTGGGTGCGGGTCGTTACCTGGCAACGGGTGATAGTCACGATTGCTGCCTCACGTGTCTGGGCAAACACGCTGAGGTAGCTTTCGTGGATGAGTCATCTTCTCTCTGCGGGAAGGTGATCATCTCGGAGCTGCGAACCAGGCTCTGCTTCCTTCAAAGGGGGCGGAGTCCCGTTGCCGCTGCCGCGATTTGGGGCTCGTTCTGGCGGCCGACAGACGAAAACCATTTCCAGCAGTAGCACGGGCGGTTTGAGGATTATATGTGTGGGCAAACCCCGCAGGGAAACCAACCCTCTGGGGACCATCACTCCTCTTGCATCTCTGATCCGGAGGAAGTAAACCCACGGAACGCGCTGGGCCCTCTTCAAAGAGCGTACCAGTGGTATCCAGTGGGCCTCCCCCTGACCAGATGTCGATCTCAGCAGCGGAGGGAGAGCTGTCAGATGAAGATTCAGCTGTGCTGCTGCCCTCTGGGACAGTGGCGGAGCCTGAATTGGATCCGGAGATGACAGCTATGCTTTCCCGGGCCGCCGAGAGGGTAGGGCTCGAGTGGAAATCTCCACCGCGTCCCGAGCCCTCGAGGCAGGATGATGGTTTCTCAAGGTGGCGCGCGCTGGTTTTCAGCGCCCCACCCTGGTGCCTTTCTTCTTACGGGAAGTGCATGACGAGCTCACAAGGTCGTGGATGGCACCTTTTACTGCCAGAAACTGGCTGGTGGGCTCCTCCTCCCTCACCACCCTCGATGGCAGTGCAGCGAAGGGGTATTCGGTGATTCCCCAGTGGATATGCGGGCGGGGCGGGTAGCGATGCAAGTGTGTCCTAAGTCTGCCTCCTGCTGGCGGGGGGGACCCGGTGCTTCCTTCCCGGGCCTATAGGCATTCGTCTGGTCTAACCGGTGGTGCCTATATGGCTTGCGGGGAAGCTGCTTCTGCCTTACACGCTGTGGCATTACTGCGCCAAGGCACTGAAGGACCTGCACGAGGGTGGTTACAATCCAGAAGTTCTGAAAAACTCAGAACCGCCACTGGCCTCGCGCCCCCGAGCGACGAAGGTCACCGTGCATTCTCTGGGTCGTGTGATGTCCACGCTTGTGGTCCAGGAGCGCCATCTCTGGCTGAGTCTGGTTGAAATGAGGGACGACGACAAAGATCAGTTCCTTAATGCCTGTGTCCCAGACCGGCCCTCTTCGGTGACGTGGGTCGAGAAACCTGGCCCAGCAGTTCTTGGCTGCACGGGAGCAGACTGAGGCGGTCCAACCTTCGGCCCGGCGGGCAGCTGCTGCTCCACCCGTCCGCCGGTTGCAACGCCCCAGCCTGCTCGTCGCGAGGGCGGCCCCCCTGCGTCCACACGCTCCCGCGCCGCATCCGCAGCAGCCTCCAGCAAGTGGCGCCGTAGAGCTGGGCTTAGGCAGGCCGCCCCACCCGTCCTGGCCCCCGTCAAACCTGGCGGTGAGCGGAAGAGCAAGAGGCCCGGGACGGGTGGCCCAGAGAGAGGTAGTGCTTTCTGGGGGATGGTGAAAGCACCTCTCCCTCCCTGGAGGAGGGCCAGGGGAGAATCTGGAAATCTCGACGAGAGAGCGGTTTTCTCTGTCTCTGGGTCCCAGGAGGGCACGGAGAGTTGGGCCCTACTCAAACACCGTACCTCACTCATCCTCCCCCTTCACCAGCAGACAGCAGCAGGCAGTTCGAGAGTGTCAACAAAGGCCCTACTCACGCACCATCTGCCAACCTGTGGAACCAGGTGAGCCCTGCACCCCACACTCGCAAGCCGCCCGAGATGGGTCCCTGTGTTCCACCTCGCTGCCCCACTGCGGGTACGGCTGTGGCTCCGCTGGTCCCGCTTGTACGGTTTCTAAGCGCCTGGTCAGCGCTACCACAGCCCGTCTCGCTGGCTCCTGCGGACCATCAGCCTCGGCTATGCGATTCAGCTCGCCCGGCGTCCCCCCAAGTTCAGCGGTATCCGCTTCACTACAGTGAAAGCGTCCGATTGCCCCTGTTCTGCGGGAAGAGAGCGATCGCAGTCTTACTGGCGAAAAGACGCGATAGAGCCGGTCCCTCCAGCCGATATGAGGACGGGGTTTTACAGTCCCTACTTCATTGTACCCAAGAAAGGCGGTGGGTTACGACCGATCTTGGATCTGCGAGTTTTGAACCGGGCCCTTCATCGGCTACCGTTCAAGATGTTGACGCAGAAAAACGCATCTTCGGGTGCGTCCGTCCCCGAGATTGGTTTGCAGCGATCGACCTGAAGGATGCGTACTTTTCATGTGTCGATCCTTCCGCGCCACAAACCTTTTCTGCAGTTTGCGTTCGAAGGACGGCATATCAGTACAAGGTCCTGCCCTTCGGGCTGTCCCTGTCTCCCCGTGTCTTCATGGAGAGGCGGCTCTTGTTCCCCTCAGAGAGCAGGGTGTTCGTATTCTCAACTACCTAAACGATTGGCTGATACTAGCACAATCTCGGGATCAGTTGTGCGAACACAGGGACCTGGTGCTCCGGCACCTCAGCCTGTTGGGCCTTCGGGTCAACTGGGAAAAGAGCAAACTCTTGCCAACGCAGAGGATCTCTTTTCTCAGTATGGAGTTGGATTCGGTCGAACAGACAGCACGCCTCACAGAGGAACGTGCGCGGGTCGGTGCTAGCCTGCTTGAATACATTCAAGAGCAGGACAGCGGTCCCACTGAAACTCTTTCAGAGGCTCCCTGGGGCATATGGCGGCCGCAGCGGCACTTACACCGCTCGGCCTGTTACATATGAGACCGCTCCAGCACTGGCTTATGGCCGAGTCCCGGAGGTGGGCGTGGAAGCGCGGGCACTCACCGGGTCCAAGTTACATCGGCCTGTCGCCAAACCCTCACCCCGTGGTCAGATCTTGCGTTTCTCAGGGGCAGGGGTGCCCCTAGAGCAGATCTCCAGGCATGCTGTGGTTTACATGGATGCCTCCACCACTGGCTGGGGGGCCACGTACAACGGGCATGCAGTCTCAGCGGTTTGGACGGGCCCGCAGCTGCAGTGGCATATCAATTGCCTAGAGTTGTTAGCAGTGAACCTTGCCTTGAACCGTCTCAAAGGTCACTTACGAGGCAAGCATGTGCTGGTCCAAACGGACAACACAGCGACCGTTGCGTACATCAACCGACAAGGTGGTCTCCGCTCCCCGTCGCATGTCACAACTCGCCCGCCACCTCCTCCTTTGGAGTCAGAAGGTTCTGAGGTCTCTTCGTGCCGTTCACATTCCAGGCCTGCTCAACCGTACAGCCGACGAGCTGTCTCGAGCAATGCTCCCAGGAGAATGGTGACTCCGTCCCCTGACGGTCCAGCTGATTTGGAGACGGTTCGGAGCCGCTCAGGTAGACCTGTTTGCTTCTCCAGAGACCGTTCACTGCCAGTTGTTCTACTCCCTGACCGAGGGAACTTTCAGCACGGATGCACTGGCACACAGCTGGCCGCGGGGCCTACGCAAGTATGCGTTTCCCCCAGTGAGCCTTCTTGCACAGACATTGTGCAAAAGTTCGCGACAGCCCATCCTTGGCCGATTCCTCTGAGGAAGGATCTACAGACTCAGAGACGGGGCACCATTTGGCACCCGCGTCCAGACCTTTGGAAACTCCCATGTCTGGTCCCTGGACGGGACGCGGAGGTTCTAGGTGACCTGCCCAGGAGGTAGTGAACACCATCACTTCGGCAAGATCACCGTCTACGAGACACGCTTACGCCTTGAAGTGGAACCTGTTCGTCGAGTGGTGTTCTTCTCGCCGAGAAGACCCCCGCAGATGCCCGATTGCGGTTGTGCTTTCCTTTCTGCAGCAAGGGCTGGAGCGAAGGCTGTCTCCCTCCACCCTCAAAGTCCAGGTTGCCGCTATTGCTGCGTACCATGACCCCGTGAATGGGAAGTCTTTAGGTAAGCATGACCTCGTCATCAGGTTCCTTAGAGGGGCCAGGAGGTTAAATCCTTCCCGGCCCCCCTCCATACCCTCTTGGGACCTGACTCTGGTGCTGAAATCACTACAGCAGGGCCCATTCAAGCCTTTGCATTCAGTCGAGCCAAAGTTTCTTTCATTGAAAACTCTGCTCCTGCTTGCACTGGCCTCCATCAAGAGGGTAGGGGACCTGCATGCATTTTCGGTCGACGATTCGTGCCTAGAGTTTGGGCCGGCTGACTCCCAGGTAATCCTAAGGGCCCGGCTACGTGCTATGTGCCCAAGGTTCCCACTACACCCTTCAAAGGACCAAGTGGTGAAACCTGCAAGCGCTTGCCCCTGGAGGAGGCAGACCCAGCCCTAGCTTTGCTCTGTCCCTTCGAGCATTGAGATGCTACGTAGACCGGACACAAAGCTTCAGGACCTCAGACCAGCTCTTTGTCTGTTACGGAGGCCGGCAGGCAGAAAGGGGAATGCCGTCTCTAAGCAGAGGAGGCCCGCTGGATTGTGGATGCCATAGCCCTGGCTTATCAGGCACAGGGTGTGCCCTGCCCGTTCAGGTTGCGAGCTCACTCAACAAGAAGTGTTGCATCCTCCTGGGCGCTTGGCTCGTGGCGCCTCGCTGACAGATATTTGTAGAGCTGCGGGCTGGGCGACCCCTAACACGTTCGCTAGGTTCTATAGCCTTCGTGTAGAGCGCAGGTATCCTCCTGTGTTCTCACTTCAAACGGGTAGTGGCACCGAGAGGCCCACGGTTAGTGTCGGCTTGCTAAAACCGCTCCAGAGTGTCCGTACTGTAGACCCCTGTTGAGATCCTCCATCACCCTAGGCAGCTGGACGCAGCGGAACGTCCGGCGACAGGCCTTCATGATGAATCTGTGAGAACCATGGAAGGCTGGGTTCCATATTGAGACCTAAGCGGTACTCGTATGCGTATAGTCCACGGTATAGCCTTAGAGCCCGTGTTCCCCGGCAGACTTCTGCCTTTCCAGGAGGGTTTGAATCACCTCAAATTTTTCCATAATACACCTAAACGGATGCTATATGTGTATTTGCTCCCGAGACCCTCCTTCGGGAAGGATGGAGCCTCCGCAGCGTCCCTGTTCCAAGTGGAACGAGTACGTTTTCCCAGTGTTATCCAGTCTCACCCAGTGAGGTAGTGCTTTGACAATGGTGAGTGGAGCTACTTGTTCTGAGCCCCGGCCTACACCTAATAGGGGCGCAGGCGGCTCGCACAGGGCACTGGAAGGGGCAGCACCCATGGCGCTTTGGTAGGGATCCCATTTTCCGTCGGTCACCGACGTGGCGTCGAGAGTGACCGAATGAAAGGGAACGTCTCGGTTACGTTATGGTAACCCTCGTTCCCTGAAGGAGGGAACGGAGAACGCCACGTCCCGTAGCCATGGTTGCTGTAACACCGCTGAGCCGCAGGGTCTCTGGCTCGGCTCCTCAGCGAAAAAAACCTGGTATGCATTGCATCTGCTGCCTTATTATACTCACACTGTGATCAGCGGCAGCTGGGTGCAATAATTGCATGCCAATGTGCATTGGCTCGTTTAGTTTCACACTCGAAGTAGATTGGTCTATCGAAGCGATATCCCATTTTCGTCGGTCACCGACGTGGCGTCTCCGTTCCCTCCTTCAGGGAACGAGGGTTACCATACGTAACCGAGACGTTTCTCTTTTATTCCGAGGTCACCGTAGCCACCAGATCCAGTCTGTATCCAAGTCAGAGGGTCACTGCAGTCACCCAGATCCAGTATGTATCCAGCCCAGATGGTGGATCAGCACCTAGAAAAGGACATCTACAGCCCTGGAAAGACATCGGAGACCAGGACAACTAGAGCCCCAGAGGACAGATCCCCTGTAAAGACCTTGTCTCAGACGACCACCGGGACAAGACCACAGGAAACAGATGATTCTTCTGCACAATCTGACTTTGTTGCAGCCTGGAATTGAACTGCTGGTTTCGTCTGGCCAGAGGAGAACTGGCCCCCTGACTGAGCCTGGTTTCTCCTTTCTGTCACCGATGGAGTTTTGGTTCCTTGCCGCTGTCGCCTCTGGCTTGCTTAGTTGGGGACACTTCATTTACAGCGATATCGTTGACTTGATTTCAAATTATTGCACAGATACTATTTAAACTGAACTGAGCTGAATGATGACATCACTGAATTCAATGATGAACTGCCTTTAACTGTCATTTTGCATTATTGACACAGTTTTCCTAATTAATGTTGTTCAGTTGCTTTGAAGCAATCTTTTTTGTTTAAAGCACTATATAAATAAAGGTGACTTGACTTGACTTGACATTCTCAGGGGGTAGAGGACAACAGAAACAATTTTTGTCTTTCTTTCTTTCTTTCTTTCTTTCTTTCTTTCTTTCTTTCTTTCTTTCTTTCTTATTTCACAGTTTCAGCTGATGAGTGAATGCTTTAGTAAACATTTAAAGTGTAGTTTGAACATTCATCTCAAATCTCATTCTGATTGGTTGAGTTATCCTCATATACAGTAAGTGTCCTAAAAAATTAAATTATGACGAAGTAATTTAGCAGATAAGAAGTCAAAAGTATGTAAAACAGTTACAATTCTGAGGAAAAAAAAGTCAAATTATGGCATGAAGCCATTTATGAGAAATAATGAGAAGTTATAATCATGAGATAATTAAATTATGAGAAAAGCCAAAATTATGAGATACAAGTCAAAATTATAGCATACTAAGTCATATTTATACAATTAAAACTAAAAAATATCTTATACCAAGTCATAATTATGGCAAAACTAAGTCCTATTTATGAGATGAAAAGCTGAAATTATGACATAAAGTCATAAATATGTCATCTCTTTATCAGCTTCATTAATACAAATTACACACATCCTTTAACAGAAAGAAAAATATTAAACAAAACAAAACATAACAATCCAAACTAAAATAATAATATTAAAACAAAACCATTTCCCTTTCCAAATTAAAATAAAATAATAACAATTTCTATAGACATTATAGTGCAGATCAGTACAGCTGTTGATTTTGTTACATAGAAATATGATCATGAAAAATTCCTCAGCAATGGCCACAGGCCACTTTCATTATTATAATACATGACCTTAATAAACTGCAGCATAGAGCTGGACGCTGGCCTCACTCCAAACACACTATTAGTATGATCATATTCCTCATGTTTCAGGTCCTGCACTAACATCATTAGTTTGAGAGTAAAATCAGATGCAGAAATGCACACACACACATACTCTACATGCATTAATTGGAAACTTTAAGAAAAGTTTGAGTGATCAGACCTTCGATTTGTTTATAATTTATCAACAGCAATGACAGAACATGATCAATCCTAGAAATAAATAAATAAATATGGGTAAATATAAATGGACAACACAAAGCTTTATATATCAATAAATTTCACACTTATCTTCATGTGAAATAAATGTTAAATTTATCTTAAATTAATTAATGTTAAATAAATATGCAGTGTGCAACAAGTCCAGATATTTTTTCTCTTAACAAATGTTGAACAATAAATGCTAACTTACTAAGTGTACAAATGACTGTTTCTCTGAACAAAAAACGATCAACAAAAAAAAAAACTATATTATATATATTACATCATGTTTTTTTTATTATTTTTTATATTAGTGTTATATTACATCCCTACTGTGTTATTCCTATGTATGTCTGCACTATGTTTGTACTTTCTTCTACACTGGAAGCTCCTGTTGTCAAGTCAAATTGCTTGTATGTGTAAACACTTGGTAATAAAGCTCTTCTGATTCTGATTTATTGAGCAGTAAATAAGGTTTATCAATTCATAGAAGAAATGTAAATCAAAGTAAAAAAAAATAAATAAATAAAATAAAAAAAAATATATCTTTTTTTTTTAACAATTGAAGAATGTATTTTTTAACATTAGATTTAATGCATGTCAAAAAAAGTCTAATGGCGAAAAGTATTTTCACATTAGAAAAATACATGCCATAGAGGGCTGATAAAGCAATCAAAATGAAAGGCCTTTGTTATCTTTGTTTCTGCTCGTGTTAGTCTCTTGCAAGACAGATGAAAGATTTATTTTATCATCATGTTACATGACTTCAACAGACACTCAACATAACAACAATACCCCCCCCCCCCCCCCCCCCCCCCCCCCCCAAAAATAAAAAATAAAAATAAAAATAAAAAAAAAAAACAAATAAAAATAAAAATAAAAAATAAAAATAAAAATAAAAATAAAAATAAAAATAAAAATATTGCAGGGCTATGTTGAGTTTCACCAGAAACATTTATCTTAGAATGGCCGTAGATTTGATCAAACTTTTATCCAACACTTGGCCTGAAATACTTCATTATATGACACAACTCATACACAACTCAATTCATCTGATATTTTCACTTTGTGTTCATAAAGGATCTGAAGAGCTGTGAACTTATTTCTTATGAAAAAGGGTTAGGCTTGTTTATGCAGTGATAAAGACCTTGACAGATTAGTGAAAATACTCATTGCTGTACTTGTTAAAGAATGTCTTACACACACACTCAATTATTTACTGTTGTACTTTCTGTTCAACACATCAAGCCTAAGAAAACCCAAGCTCTGTTCCAGCATCACATGTGTCCTTAGCAAAGGTGATACCATAAGGCATTGTGCCAAGCACTTACGCTGACAGCAGATGAACTGAAAATGAACTGAAAATGAACCGAAAAAAAACAAAACAAAAAAAACATATTTGTCTCTGCTATAGCTCAGCAACATGCTAACAACAAAATATTGGAATTTAGTCTACATCCCTATAGAGTGCTGTAGGAATAAATCTATAAATCCCCCCCAAAAGACATGAACTTCCGGTTCCTTCGTCCCAAAGTCAGTGTTTTTTTTTTTTTTTTATGGGTTATGTGGTTAAATGTCTGACACAAATGTCTGTGGTGGACACAAATTTTCTTAGTAAAAGTCACACTGAACAGGTACACTCATCAACTTAAAAATCAACTTTTAAAGCCACATTGTGTTAATAATTGCATACTTGAAACTATTCTAACTCAAACTTTACTAATTGCAGATTTTAAGTAAAGCGTGAAAGAGCCATCTGAAGAATAATTCTGGTGATGCTGAAGTTGTGCGACTGAGATGTAGTTTGTTTATAGCCTAACCTTAGGTTTTACTTCTGCCAATTGTATTTAGGTTTCAAACTTCATAAACATTGTGTTCATTTGTGAAGATCATCTTGATGGTGGAAACACAAAAACTGAATTGTGTGGTGTAATCTAAAAATTGACTAGATATAAACTCAGAATTCTGATGAAAATATGTCAGAATTGTGAGATGTAAACTCAGAATTACAATTTTATAACTTGCAATTTTGAGAACCAAATTCTGGATTGTGAGATAAAAAGTTTTTTTTATTCCATGGCTGAAATAATCTATCATAGTAAATTTATCACCAATGTGTTTTTGTTATTTCTAAAAGCAGTCAGGATAGGTAATGTTTTGACTGTTAAAAGAAGAATTTATTCAAAATGAAAATTCAGATGATTAACTCACACTTGTCTTTTTTTTCTTTTTCTGTAGAAAACACAAAAGGATAGTTTTTTTTTTTTTTTTTTTTTTTTTTTAGGAATATACACTCTTCTTATTTTTATTTAAGTGACAGTTCACAGTTACCCCTGGCTGTCAAACAAGGACCAAAAACTCCATTAAAGAGCCATAAAAGTAGTTCATGAGCCTGACAGGACGTGGTCACTATGAAGTGTTGTTGTATGGAAAAGTGGAGCATGTACATCTGTAAGAGCTGTCATAACATCACACCGCACACACAGCACTGGAGATTCAAGGAGGGAAGATTTTCCACTACACTTCACTTCCAGACCCTAGATGGATGCGGAGAGATAGATAGTGGCCTTCATACATTCCTCCATTGAATTATTTTCATTTTTACGCACGCTGTACGTCACCACAGAAGTTTACAAAGTCTTGTGGCTGTATGAGAAAGATATCTACAATGTTTCAGATACGTCTGGAATGATGCAAATATCTCTGGCATGATTTGCAAAGTTTTAAAGATGACGCAGGGCTACACGATATATATATATTATATATATATATCTAATATCTAATATTATATATAATATATATATATATTATATATTATATATATACATATGATCATACCATATATGACATTGCAAAGTTTGGGTTTTTCTGCAATATATATTGCAATATGAAATATTTTTAGCAGATGACTTGAATAACTTTGGAAATAATTAATTTATTTTTTATTTTTTTTTTTTTTTTTTGAGCGAGTGCATCTACATTTCAACCTCTTATTTTTATTTAATAAAAAAAAACAAAAAATTATAAAAAAATTTAACAAAACTTAAACCTATAATCGATTTTTTTGATAATTTATTTATTTATTTAAGTCAACAGAGTTTTAAAAAATTTCATTACACTGATTTTTATAGGCCACATTCCCACTGTTTTTAGTCAATTAAATATGACTATAAAATGGTAATATTTATAACAAATACTTTTAAAATAAAAAGTGGAGTATTTAATATATATATATATATATATATATATATTTAGTAATGTTTATGTACTAATATTTAAGGTAAAAAATATATATTTTTTAGTAAATGTTATGATTAAATTAGATTAATTTACATAAAAAAATGTATTTATTTATTAAATATTAAAGTCAAAACCATGACAAAAACATGAAATAAAGTAAGAAATTATAAGATAAAAAGTCTAAATTTTGTCATATGTATAAAATGAAAAAAGAACATTTTAATAATTATTAAATATTAAACAAAATAAATGTACTGTAATAATCCTATTGCATTGTTAAAAAAAATGCAAGTATTTAATACAAATTATTTTATTTTATAGTACAACTGTAACATTGCTGTACTAATATCTACATCTCAATTTTTTCATTTTCAAATGTTAAACCATGAAGTATTTATTTTTGCGAGTTTCCAGGTTTTACAGCGAAGCATGGCACTGTGTTCATTTACACGCGTATCTAATGATACAGTGTTTTAGCATCTCTCACAGTAAATGGACCAAGCGTTCTGAGAAACTGAAATACTATAAAGTGCTGCGCTCCACTCTGAAACGGTAAAAGTGCATATGTTTATTTAATTGATTTGCAGCCTACAAAATATTTTTTTTCAATGCCAGCTAAGATCTAATTATAAATAAGCCATATATAGGTTAAAGACCAGAATAAGATGCAACGTGGACTAAACTTACTACCAGCTGGAGTTGCTACCATAAATGCTCAGTAAGGAGATATTCTACCTTTTTTGAGAGTTTTGAACTCTTGAGGACTCTTGGGTTTTGGATATTGATATAGTGACTCGAGACGTGCAGTGTGTTTACACTGAAAAGAGTGAACGGCTGGTCAGGGTGAAGGTTTCTCGCAGCGGCGATGCAGATGCCTGATTGTGACGTTACAGACGCCTGAGGAACCGACTGTTGACTGCATTCCAGTTGTGCGGCAGTTTATTTCCCCCTTGTCTCTCTCTCTCTCTGTCTCTCTCTCTCTCTCTGGCAGCTGTGAGATCTGGCAGCATGCCGCCTCGCAGACACATACTCTGGGCGTAACAGATGCTGAAAAGAAGAATAGAAAAAAAACAGGAAAGAGGGGCAGAGCGTTTGAGAGAGAGGTGTAAAATAACAGGCTCTGCTCCAAAACTGCCTGTGAGCTGCCTACTGCCTGATGCTTTTGAAAGCAGCATTAGGCACGTATGTGGAACCTTATCTGGAGAACGCTACATATGCAGCATGTCCATCTGTTATGCAAACAGAAAAGTCAGTGTGTGGGCAGTATCTAAAAGAAATTATCATTCTAAAGAAATCTTCATTCCATCATTCCTCATTCCAAACCTGCATATCGTTATTCATATCCCCCCCCCCGTGGAACACAAAAGGAATCATTTTAGGTGACATATTTCCTATTTTAATACCGTGACAGTGTGTAGTTACCACTCAATGTTAAGAAAAGACCAAAAACTTTTTTTTTTTTTTATGTATTTTAATACTTTCTCATTCATACTCGTATTCATTAATTTAGAAAATCATATTATTATGACATAGGATTGTCATATTTAAAAAATGAAAAGTAAAATGATCATATACTATATATTTATGGGATAAAAGATTGCAATTCTGAGAAAGTAATGTTTATAAAATAAAAAGTATAATATAAATATTATAAAAATTATTAAGTCATTATTTATGAGTTTAAAGGGTTAGTTCACCTAGAAATAAAAATTAGGCTGTGTTTTACTCACCCCCGAGGCATCCTAGGTGTATATGACTTTCTTCTTTCAGACAAATCCAGTCGGAGTTATATTAAAATTGCCTTTGATCTTTCAAGCTCTATCATTGCACTCAGTGGGTGTTGCAGTGCTTCAGTCCAAAAGAAGTTAAATAAAAAGTGCCCTTCCATAAAAAGCTAGATTAAAGTGATAATTACGTTATGAATATAGATATTTTTCTTACAAAAACACATCGATTCACTACAGGAGGCCTTTGTTCACCCCCCAGAGCCATGTGAGACATTTTTTTTATGGAAGGGCGCTTTTTATTTCACATCTTTTGGACTGAAGCAATGCAACACCCACTGACTGCTATGATAGAGCTGGATTTGTCTGAAAGAAGAGAATTTTCATTTTTGGGTGAACTAACCCTTTAAGTCAGATTTATGACATGAAAGTCAAAATTAAGAGATAAAGTCATAATTATGATATAATTAAGCTACACTTATGGCAATAAAAAGTCAACATTATAAGATAAAAGGCATAATTATGACATAAGTCGTATTTGAGATGAAGTCAAATATGAGATAATGTCAAAATTATGAGATCAAATTTAAATTATGAGATAAATAGTAAATTCTTACATAAGTCATATTTGAGATGTCAAAACATGAAATAAATAATGTCAAAATATATCAGAAGTCAAATATGTGATAGTCATAATTATGACAAAATTAAACTACACTGGTGACATAAAAAGTAAAAATTATTAGATAAAAGTCCAGATAAAAACTGGATATTTTATGTCATAATAATGACTGTTTTTGTCATATTTACATGTTTGTTTGTTTTTTTCTCATACTTTAGACTTTTAATGGCATGATTTGCCAAAGCATGTTTGTTTTTGTTATGTGACAGGAATGGGCTTTCAAAGTTTGTAGTGTATCATAAGGACTCCTAAATGCTGCCAAATATGATTACCGTGGGGTCTTTTTCTTGCTTTACAGACTGACTGTAACATATAAAAGTAGCATTACACAGTGCACTGTGAAGGAGCTGTTCATGGTTGGACAGCCTTACTTGAAGAATATGTCCTTTCAGTGAACAAGTCTGTACTTTTAGTCTGAACGAGTGACGCTGAATGAGACAGACATCTCATCTGTGAATGAACTGAACAACTGTCTTCACGAACAAAACTGAGAGAACAGAGCATGTTGTTCATGAATGAAGCGGAAATAAAACAATAGATCCTTTATGAAGCTATGTCCCTCCGGAGAGCTTGCCTCTACATTTGTCAGACTGTCTCAAACTGTCATCTCTCTTGATCTGCTTGATTGACTCGGCCATCAGGAGTGGAGGATGTGGGCTATATAGAGGTGTATTGACCACATGGATGCCTGTAGTATCCCACAGGAAGGTTTGGATGGCTACTTACTGTCTAACCGTAGGCGGTTAAAACTGATGCATTGTGGGATACAGAACCAATACTGCCCACATGGGGTCCATTCATTTGACACTGAAGAAGAAAAGAGAGAACTCTAGGGTCTCGTTTTTTTTTTTAAAATTTGTATATTTGTATAAACAAACCCCTTATATATGACTAAAAAAGGATGCAGAAGAACTGCTATTTATCATCAATCACATCATGAATAATCTTTTATTGATCTGTAGGAAGAAGAATGGCTCCATTATAATACTGATACTCACCCAGAGCTGCTGTGGTGTTGGATGATGAGGAATAAACACTGTGTGGGTGCTGACAGACTCTTTCTTTTTCCTGCTTTCTTCTCGTTTACGCTTACATCAGTTTTATTGCCAGAGGTCACGGTGTCGCTGTAAAGAGAAATGGATTTAGTGACAATGTATTATTTAACTGTGATGTATAAACTTTTCCAGGCAGATCTACCATGAACGGCAAGATTGTTTAGTTATATATTAAAGAAGAAATAAAAAGAATGAAATTAATTATTTTATTCATCAAGGATGCATTAAACTAATCAAAAGTGACAGTAAAGACATTTGTAATCTAACAAAATATTTCTATTTCAAATTAATGTTATTCTTTTAAACTATTCATCAAAGAATCCTGAAAAAAAGAGGAAATAAAGTTGATAAAATAAAATAAAATAAAATAAAATAAAATAAAATAAAATACAATAAAATAAAATTAAGCAGCACAACTGTTTTCAACATTAATAATAATAAGAACTGTTTTTTAAGCAGCAAACCAGCATATTAGAATGATTTCTGGAGTAATGATGCTGAAAATGTAGCTTTGCATCACAGGAATAAATAATATTTTAAAATAGATTTATAATAGAAAGTGGTTTTAATATTTCATGTAAGGAATTTAAATATTACTGTATTTACTGCATTTTTGCTAAAAATAAAATAATAATAATAATAATAATAATAATAATAATAATAATAATAATAATAATAATAATAATAATGCAGCCATGGCAAGTATTAGAAACTATATGTATAATTTATTTATAAATACATTTTATCTAAATATTTTTTATGAATTATATATTAGTATATAAAAATGTTTTATATAGTCATACAATTAAGGTATATTTAAAATATTGCGTACAAATATTTTATATATACTGTACATTCATTTTATGTGAGTAAATATTCTTTATAACAATTGTTGAATCATTATAAGAATAACAGTACAGTGTATATAAATAATATATAATAAACTAAAAACACACTATCTTTAATCAGTGTAGATGTTCAGACTATATGCTGCAGTTTACAGCTGCATGCATGTTTTGGCTCTCTGCACATCAGAGAAGTCAGCAGTGAACATCTGTCAATGTGTGCTTCACCTGGAGGAGGCAGATGGGACCTTCTGGGGCCGGTCCAGTACCTAATCTTACTCTGGTACCAACTCAATCCAGAAACAGGTAATGACATCAGGTACACTGTCTGTCTGCTCAGGCAGCTACATACTAAGTCTCTGTTTACACCTGGTAAAAAAAAAAAAAAAAAAGTGTAAAATATGGTTTGATTGACTGCATGACACATGTCATCTGTATTAAAGGAATAATTCACTCAAAAATGAGAATTTGTTGAAAATGTACTCACTCTCAGGCCATCCACAATTTAGAAGAGCTTGTTTCTTCATCCAAACAGACTTGGAGAAATGTAGAATTACATCACATGTTCAACAATGGATCCTCTGCAGTGAATGGGTGCCGACAAAATGAGAGTCCAAACAGCTGATAAAAACATCACAATAATCCACAAGTAATCCACACCACTACAGTCCATCAGTTAACATCTTGTGAAGTGAAAAGCTGCATGTTTATAAAAAACAAATGGAACATACAATAGAAGTCAAAGAGACCCAAAACCATTTGGTTACCAACATTCTTCAGAATATCTTCTTTTAACTTACACAGAATAATAAGAGGGCATACAAGTTTATAATGACATGAGGGTGAATAAATGTAAGAAATTTCATCTTAGGTGGACTATTTCTTTAACAACAGGTGTAAGGTGTTCTCATCTGCTTTTTGCATGCAGTTCTCATGTGCTTTTTATTACACAAGGAAAAAAATAAGACCTTCTAAATCTAAACGTTCATGAAGATGAGAAAAAAACATTGTTTTATTCTCAAGCTGCATGTTGAAATAATGGCCAAATAATGGCGTCAGTGGTGAAACTAGTTTCCATGCGGTGAGGGACTGGGATCTCCTCATCAAGAATTCTCCATCCACCCACCCACCCACACACACACACACACAGATCTGGCACAGGGCGAGCTGGCCTGTGTATTGAGTGATTTACTGCAGCAGTGCATTTCTGTTAAAGTGTTGAGGGATTTGAGGAGCGCTGGGTGAGTGGATGCAATCATGAAGTCTGAAGACAAACATGCAAAGAGCATCAAAGAGGGACAGATAGAGAGAAGACAACCGTGACTGTGTTCAGAATGGAAAACTAACTTCATACTTACTGAATAGTGCACAGTATACAGTGCATACCCTTGTGGAACAGAATTAGCATACTTTTAAAATGAGTACTTGTTACAGAAATAATACTTTAAAAAAGGAATGGTTTACCCAAAAAGGAAAATTCTGAGGATATGATGATATTTTTTTGGTGAACTATCCCTTTAGGTGTGAACTGAATATAATATATATATATATATATATATATATACAATTAGTTGAATTTAAGAATGCTTTTTTGAATATATATATATATATATATATTTAAAAAAGTATTATAGTTTAAATTTATATTAAATGCAATTAGTTGAATTTAAGAATGCTTTTTTGACCCTCTATAGGATTTAAGTTCATATTTAAATGTAATTTCATAATTATTCCTGTAGTGAACTGTTGAATGATAAGCATTCAAAACTAAAAATCTATTTTCATTTTATGAATTAAAATATATTTGTAATTGCACATTTGCAGTAATTAAGTTGCATTTAGTACATTTAAAATATATTAAATTT
This sequence comes from Cyprinus carpio, assembly GCF_018340385.1. NCBI lineage: Eukaryota > Metazoa > Chordata > Actinopteri > Cypriniformes > Cyprinidae > Cyprinus > Cyprinus carpio. The sequence goes on along the minus strand of NC_056609.1, from coordinate 27,335,609 downwards.
AAATGTAATATCAAATAACACACATAAAAATAGTTAAATGATCAAATACTGTATTTTACATCAAAACAAGTGTACTTCTTTAAAGCATAAAAAAAGTTATTTAAACATGATTATTTAAATTTACTTAGTTACACCTTTTACAAATCTCTCTCTCTCTATAATTACATTATTATTTAGCATTTTCTGTAAAGCTTTTTCTACAAGACTGCTTTGAAATGCATATATATTCTCATATATATATATATATATATATATATATATATATATATATATATATATATATATATATATATATATATATATATATAGTTAAAACTGAATTTTTATATCAGTTTTGTATAAATACTGTTCAGAAAACATTTGTCACACTTGCAAATAAAGCAGAATGCATTGCATTATAGGAAACTTGCCTATGCATTTAAAACTACTGCAGGTCCATTATTGACTAAAGGGAAGGAAAATACTTAGAGTATTGAAAGGTTTTTAATGACAGAGAAGGAGAGGATTCCGAATGAAAGAACCTCGATAGTTGAGCTATTCAGGAAACGTCCTTGTTGTAATGGAGTGAAAACTCTCAACAGCTCAGGATCACACCGAGAACCATGTAAGGCCTGCAAAGTTTACAGTTCACTTGAGTGTGTGTGTGTTTAAGGAATAGCGATTTAGCATAAACACATCTGAAAGAAAAAGCAGAAGTATCTGTGTCCTTTGGTATGTGTGTGTGTGTGTGTGTGTGTACACAGTTCAGACCTTCTGAATATGAATCGGTCACAGTTTATGACACACTATGACAACATGGGACAAGGCGAAAAAATCTGGTAAAGCTCTTGTGTGAGTGGGGCACCATGTTGGAGAGTGACTAACCTAAAGTAGCGGCACGTGAAGGTAGTCCAGTATGCTAGTGAGAAAAAAATGCGGCATTGCTGTTTTTATGTCACATGATAATGTGCAGGCAGATGAGTGAACTGGGACAATGATCAAACACACTCTCTTAAACTCTCCTCCTTCTTCTCACTGAATCATTTTAGTGATTCATCTGGATGGTTCAAGTAATGAATAACATTAACTTTGAGCCATTTTACATCTTTTTGCAGTGAATTAGACTGGCAAATCTAGCTGTTTGCTACTGTTTTCAACTTTATTTTATAAATTAGGATGACTAGTTTTATTAGATGCATTAGGTGTGAATTTATTGAGGTATTTATAGGTGCAATATTGAAAGAATCTGTATGAATCTTTGGTCAAAAGAATAAAAAGTTTTTAGTCTCTGAAATTAATCAAAATCCCAATTGCTTCTAAATGTATTGAACTTAAAGTGCAGTCTGAGGTCTGTGTTGTTTGTTGTTAGAAAATTCTGCTCTGGTAATATGCATCATAATAATTATATATACTGATATACATTAGTGTTTAAAAGTTAAGATTGTAATTGTTTTTGAAAGAAGTCTCTTATACAAACAAAGGCCGTATTTATTTAAAAAAAAACTGTAAAACTGTAAAATTGTGAAACATTATTTAAATTTTCTGTTTTAATATATTTTTAAAATGTAACTTGTTACTGAGACACAAAGCTGAATTTTCAGCATAATTACTCCAGTTTTCAGTGTCACATGATCCTTCAGAAATCATTCTAATATGCTTATCTGCTGCTCAAAAACCATTTTTCATTAATGCTGAAAACATTCTTATTAATTTTAATTAACTTAACCATGATTTATTATGTAACATTAGACATTTCTTTACTGTCACTTTTGATCAATGTAATGCATCCTTGGTCATTAAAAGTATTAATATTGCATTTAAATTAATGTAAACAGTCATATATTTAAAGATATTATCCCCTCCATAGCCTTAGTGTAGTATAACTATAGTTTAACTACTTGACGAATAGCTTGTAAAGCAACATTAGTGTGGCAGCTGCTCAGGTGTGTGTGTGTATGTGTGGCATTCTCATCAGTTCCTGTTGTGGCTGTGGTCGACAGACTATACTGCGTTTATCTCTAGGGTCACTGATATCGACAGCCACATAAACACAGCAGAACTCCACCAGCACAGTCCTGCATTCCTGCAGCTCCTCCATCATTCCCTCTGCTGTCTGCTGAAAACATTATCAGCGCCACAGACACACTGACTGATAAAATATAAGCTACAATCCCACAATCCCCTGCTACTGCCATGTTTCAGACTCCATTTGTTTGTCATTATTATGTTCAGGGAAGGCAAAAACTGTAAAATGATTCCAAACAGTATGTGGACACTTACAGTTGTATGAATATCATTGCATTAGATAACATACTATTTAAAGGGGTCATATGATGTTGCTAAAAAGAACATTATTTTGTGTATTTGGTGTAATGAAATGTGTTTATGCGGTTTAAGGTTACACTATAAGGTAACATTATTTTCCACATACTGTACATTATTGTTTCTTCTCTATGCCCAGCCTTTCTGAAACGTGTCATTTTTTACATATGACCCCTTTAAAAAAAGTAATTTTATTTTATTTTATTTTATTTTATTTTATTTTATTTTATTTTATTTTATTTTATTTTATTTCGGGCCGCAATATTTGTATTATTTAAACATGACCACACTTTAAAATGTATGAATGTCATTGGATTAGATAACACACTATTTAAAAAGATGGCATTAATTTAATTTATTCTTATTTATCTAAGACATTTATTATAAATTGAACACAGCCACATTTAAAATGTATTAATATTAGAATAAAAAAGGCATATATTTAATATATTAATTAATTTATTATAAATTGAACACAACCAATGAAAAATTTATGAATGTCATTGCACTAGATAATAATATAAACAACTGGCATTTTTAAAATTTATTTTAATTAATTTAATTATTTTCTAATTATAATGACCACACTTTTAAATTATATATATGTGTGTGTGTGTGTGTGTGTGGTGTGTGTGTGGTGTGTGTGTGTAAGGGTTCCTGAATTAGTTTTCGCCGAGGACCAAATTCTGCCAACAATACCAAGCCTATATATATATATATATATATTATATATTATTATTATTATTATTATTTTCAGTGGACAACAATTTAGTTGCACTCATATTGCATTCATTTCATTTATTGCACAAATAATTTGTTAAATGATAAAATTTATGCTGTTCAAAATGAGACCCTTTAACTACTTTTTAATGTGGCTGTATCAGCATAAAACAGAAAGAAGAAGTGAAAGCCACCACGAAAATGCCAGTTTTTCTTGGCAAAGGCACAAAGACCCATTTCGTTTAGTGCCTGAAGCCTCCAGGCTGACGCAGGCAGCTCTCAAACTTCGGCTTTTGGTGCATTGCACGATGACACGTCCATGTTTTAAAAATGACTGAACATTATTAATTGACATGAATTCCTTGCTGAGGGTAACAGGGCCATGCTGTCGCAAGGTATCAGCCAAGTGTTGTATCAGCGTGGGAAAACGTCGCTCTTAAACACCTGCAGCACTATCACAACTGAACCACACAAACAGGTACAACACAGAGAGTGTTTACAACGCAGATACAAAACAACATGGTATTTTACCATTAAATGAAGCATATAAAGCATTCACTAGTTTAGATGTGATAGAGATGAGACGCCTGCACGGAGACGCTCTGGGTTATTTCACACAGAGCCTGTCTTGCTGAGTTATTTTTCAGTGTCCTCTGAAGCACTGCAGGCTATTTCACCGGAGGCATATCACCGAGAAAACTGGGGAAAATCATTTTTTAAAATCTTGTTAAAACTCAGTTGATAAATAATGAGTTTTTAAAGGAAACTGCATTCAACGGAGCACAATGAAGTGGAACAGAATGCAGGAGTCTTGAAATGGGTTGTCAAAGTAATATATGAAAAAATATGACACATGGTGTGATCCACCATCTAAAGATAAATAACATGCATACATAGAGCAGTAATTAAAAAATACCACAGATGTTATTTAAAAATGTGTGAAACAGTGCACTGTGCACTTCATCGAATTAAATGATGGCGATATCTTTCAAAAGTTTGAAATCAGTAAGATTTTCTGCATTTAGGCCTGCATTTATTTGATCAAAATACTGTACAAACAGTTAAACTGTAAAATACTTTTACAATTTAAAATAACTATTCTATTTACAATATCTTTTAAAACGTAATTTATTCCTGTAATTCAAAGCTGAATTTTCAGCATCATTACTCCAGTCTTCAGTGTCACATGATCCTTCAGAAATCATTCTATATGCTGATTTGCTGCTCAGATTTTTGTGGAATAGTGATCATTTTTTTTAGGATTCTTTGATGAATAGAAAGTTTAAAAGAACAGAATAGAAAGATTTTGTAATATTATAAATGTATTTACTGTCACCTTTAAACAATTTAATGCATCCATACTGAATAAAAGTTTTATGCATACATAAACTTGAGTGTATTTGCTAATACAGAAAGAAGAACTATCTAGACAGACAGAAAGACAATGTGATACTGCAAGGAAAGAAAGGGGAAGCTGGACTGTCAGAGGAGTCCATCTGGAACACAGACAGTAATTTAGAAACAGTTTAATCTGTCTGTAAAGCAGAGATTAAAATGAGGAATTGACATTTACTTTCATCAATGTTTTAAGAGAGAACAGAACTTATAAAACAAACCCTGACATCAAATGCCCTCTCTAACCTCTTCTATCACTCTCCAAATTCAGTTGAACTGAACTGAACGTGACAGCAAGTGATATTTGAAATCTTTGGCAGAGGGGACGATTTTCAGTGAACGACGACTTAATTTGGCCCTGTTCATCATACTAAAAACTATCGTATGATTTCAGAAGACTATATTTATGGTGCGTTTTGTCATTTTTTCCCCATTTAAAAGCAGCACTCTATATATTCTGAGGCATGTAATCTTTTGTGTGTAATGGAACAAAAAAGTCATCAAAATTTCATTTTGAAGTGAACCGTTCCTTTAAGAGTTCACACAAGTTCATTTTGGGTGGGTGGTGTATCTAATTCTTTAACCCTGTATGTGTGTGTGTGTGTGTGTGTGTGTGTGTGTGTGTGTGTGTGTGTGTGTGTAGATTAGTGGTATTGAGTAGGATGTTTTCTTTTCTTTGTAAGTGTCACCATTATTGGTTGAGCTCCAGCTGATGATGTCACCGGCTGTGATCTTTGCAGCTGGTCAGCAGATTCAGCATAAACAGCCAATGACAGCACAGGTATGCAAGCAGCCCTGGTGTTGTCATAGAGGACACAATGCAAACAGAGGAGAAATCGAGTGATCTGATTGGTCATGAGACTAACTGTGCCTCCACAAGAGAAAACAACCACCCAGGTGTCCTAATCCTGCTGTTCCCCAAATCTATGCATGTGTGTGTGTGTGTGTGTGTGTGTGTGTATGTCCTAGTACAGTGTATATTGCATTGTGATTTTCGTATGACGTCATATATACACACTTTTGCCATTCCACTGCAGCTAAATAAAGAGAAGAAACCATGAAGTGATTTATATCCAACATGAAATCAAAACTGCCCTTACAGTTTTTACATTATTAATAATTGAGGTTGTATTGAGAACATTACATAAGAACAGGTTATCATGTACTTGTAATCATTCATTAAAATCCTTCATTACCATTACTACCGTTCAAAGGTTTGGTGACAGTGACGTTTTTTAAATGTTCTTAAATGAAGCCTCTTCTGCTCACCAATGCTGCATTTAATTGATTAAAACACAGTAAAAACAGTGAAATTGTAAAGCATTATTAATATATAATGTATATTATTAATGTATATTGTATATTAATATAATATACAAAATGTGTGTATATATATATATATATATATTCTGTTTGAATATTGATGTGATGACAAAGCTAGATTTTCAGCATCATTACCCTAGTGTCACTTTTGATCAATCCAATGTATTCTTGCTGAATAAAAGTAATAATTTATTTTAAAATTAAACAAGAATAATTATAAATAATCCCAAAATTTTGGTAGTGTTTTAACCTGTCTCACCTCTAAAACAACTTATTTTTCAACCCCACTTTACTGCATTTTATATATCATATATGTAATTGTCCACTTTTCACAATGCAATGGATTCCCAAAGTTTAAAATTAAAAGTCCTCTACAATATTATTTTGTGTTAAACAACCCGTTTCCCTAAAACAGTACAAAAGGCTTCAAGTTAAAAAATTAAATGGATCAGATATTGTGTTTTACATCATATATGATAAAAAAGACACAAGAATGACTCATATTATGCCAGTTTTAAAAGCTCTGCCTTTCTGAGGTGATTGCACAAGTGTGTGCACAGTGTACTATGGAATTTTATACGTTCTATACTTGGAAACCATTTCATAAAGTTGCTAATTTCAGACTTGCCTCAGTCAGTCATGGCACAAGAGCTGAAACTTATGGGCACCACATGAGCATGTTATTTTAGAGCATCTCTATGTGTCACTTCCTCATAGCCCTCTGTCTTTCTCTCTCTCACACACAGTAAGCGCAGAATGGCAACCAACATGCACAACTCAAGAAACTTCCCCATTGCCATTGCCATTTTAGTGTGCACACTAAGACTGAGTCAAATATGCAAATACACCCTCAGCTAGAGAATAAGAAAGAGAGGGAAGATGAATGACAGACAAATTGAGTGATGCAAATCATCAAGGTGAACACACACACACAGTCACTCAAAAGGAGAGTGAGTGGGACGTGTTTACTGACAGAGGAAATCCCCTTCACAGCATCTCACATCTGTGGCAGTAAGCGATGGTGCTGGTGTTACCAGACTGCAGCAGCGTGGCGCAGCATAGCTGAAGCAGCACTGGAGGCAGTGTTCTGCAGCAGAGCCTGTTTTTGCTGAAAGTTGAATGCTCGGTTGTGCAGAAAATGCACATGCAACACATCTTCTCCAATATAGACTATTATAAGCAATGCAAGAATTATTCACCACTTAGTTGAGCAAGTTCTACAAAGTTTAGATTTGTGAGGTTAAGCCTGAACTGATCCTGCAGTGAAAAGTTCAGACGTGAGCATACAATGCATGTCATAATCTAGAGAAACAAAGGTGCGTGATGTGTTCATATCTTAACCACTTGTGAATATTAAATACATCACGACACAATTCTGTTCAAAAGTTGGGGTAGGTAAGATTTTTAAAATATTTTCCAGCAAGACTGTATTTATTTGATCAGAAATTCACTAAAATCAGTAACATTGTGAAATATTATTACAACTTAAAATTAGATGAATACAGTTTGTAAACAAACTTTGATGTTGGCTTGGTCCTGATTAAATGTTTGAAATAACTTTGAAAAGCTTGAAGTTTGAAGATTTTACTCAAAGCAAATTAATCATTTTAACATGTTACTAAAATGTTTAAGCAAGTTGCTAACACAATTTAACATGCATTTAACATGCTTTATCATGTTGCTAACATAACGTTAGTATGTATTTAGTATGATTTAGCACATTGCTGGCATGAATTAGCATGTTGCTAGAATGATTTACTAGAATGTGTTTATAGCATGTTTTAACATGTTGCTAACCTGTTTTCATGATTAGCATGTTTTAACAAGTTTTAGCATGATTAGTAATTTGCTAACATGTTTTAGCACATTGTTAACATTATTAGCACATTGCTAGCATGAATTAACATGTTGTTACATATTTCTAACTTGTCTTAGCATGTTTTCATGCATTGTTGACATGATTAACAGGTTGCTAGCAACAACATGGTTTTAACACATGTTTTAAGCACATTGCTAGCATGAATTTAAACATTATTAACAAAAATATTATCAAATTGCTAAGCATGAATTAACATGCTATTAATGTTGCATGACATATTTTAACATATGATTAGTATTACATTCTTAAAATAATACACACATAACAACAATGAAACAACACAACAATAAAACAACATAACATAAACACAACATAACATACATGAATTAACATGCTATTAACACATTTTAACATATTGCTAACATGTCTTAGCATGTTTTAACACATTGTTGGCATGATTATTAGCATGTTGCTAACATAAATTAACATGTTAACAAGTTTTAATGTCTTTGCATGTTACTAACATGATTTAATATGATTTTTTTATCGCTACTTTTGATCAATTTAATGCATCCTTGCTGAATAAAAGTATTGATTGGAAATTTTGTTCTCTCGTTTTGCACATTTACTATAGCCTACTATTTATTTTCTTACTTTTTTATCTGCAACTTACTGTGGCTGTACTTACTATTGTTCCATATTTGAATTACAGTTTTATCTTAATCTTATATTTAAATATTTACTGTACTCTCTGACTACATTTTACTGCAAGTGGTATTCTGTATATAACTGTGTATTTGATAAAAAATGTATATATCTTGAAAATCTTTTATACTGTAGTATAAACATGTTCTCTTCTTGTCTAGTGTTCACACAGAATGCGTGCTGGTGTTTCTGCAGATGCAGGGCACACTGGCTCTGTTGAACTGTAGTCTCTTTGTTCAGTGTATCAAGATAATAATGGATCATTGAATCTCTCTTACGAACATGCTGCTGAATGATTAACTATCAAACCATGGCTGAAAGAGAGACTGTTTAACAACAGGTTGAACGGTCAAATATTAATGCAGAGAGAACTTGAACTTGAACTTGAGGGAAGTGCATGTGTGTGTGACTGCTTGATGAACTTAAACTGAACTTAAACATCACATTCGCCATTCTTACGCTGAACACCTATTGTGATGAATTGGGACAGTGAATCAGACTTTTAGGAGTAAATAGGGTAGAGATATGTACCTTAAGCTTTTGTACCTTTTTTTCTTAGCGTGCAGAAAAGACTCCTTTCTTTCTACAAATTTGGAAGCCCACAATGTCATTGCACAGTGTAGCATTAAGATTTAGGATCTGGATTACTGGAATATTCTAACCCGCTTATTAGAAGGGGTGTTCACATACTTTTGGCCTGCAGATCCTGCCACTACTATTTTTGAATGACATTTTTGATCACTCGACAAGTTGTGTATTTACTTACTTCTGTGGAAATACATCTTTAGTGTTCACGCACATCCAAACCAGGAAAGACATCAAAGATAATTGTTTCATGAGTCATTTTTTTCCACATTTCCTGCACTGATTTTAAGAGAAAATCTGCACACTGATTTTAAATATAGTGCTAGCAATGCCAAGATTATGGGTTCGAGTGCAAGGGAAAGCAAGAACTGATAAAATGTAAATGTGTACATAAAATGCAATATGTTTTCCCTAAAAAGCGAATTGATGCCCTGTTGTACCCTCACATCAGAATCCAGTGAAATATTTGTTTAGAACTTTTTTTTTTTTTGTTTGAAACAGTTAACTTTAATTTTAATTTATCCTGATCAGCGCATATCTCCCCCCATTAATACAAACAAACCACTCACAGAAAAAAACAGATTATGGACTATATTTTAAGCAACGGTTTGAATTTAAAAGTGTCTTGATGATGTTCACTGAAGGACTGGACTGGTTTAGTTGTGGATTATTATGATGTTTTATCAGCTGTTTGGACTCTCATTCTGACGGCACCCATTCACTGCAGAGAATCCATTGGTGAGCAAGTGATGCAATGCTACATTTCTCCAAATCTGATGAAGAAACAAACTCATCTGCATTTTTGAAGGCCTGAGGGTGAGTAAATTTAAATTTTTGTGTAAACTGTTCCTTGAAGGAATTTGTTTTGGACTGACTTTAGAAATATTTGCGGTGATCTAACATTCTAAAATTGAATTCTAAATAGAAGGCTGTAAATATAGTTAAACTGATTCTTGTCTCTCTCTCTAAACATTCCCAAGATGATTATTAACATTTTCTCAGTATACAGAGATTAATTTCAAGTATATTTACTGTGACACTTAGCAGTCTTATAATTATCTCTCTTTATAATTGGCCACAGCAGTGAGTATCTAAACCCATTTAAATGAGCGGTTAAATCTTTACGGACACACAGTAAACCTTGCTGGTGAAGCTGAGCTGACATTAGTTTCACTGGTACATGAAGCTCCACGCTGACCGCAGCCCACCGCATTATGATGAAGCAGCATTCCAGCGGGGTCTCACCCCGGCAACCAGAATCTGCAGCGAGCTGTTAGCTGTTTTTACAAGGGCTCGTAAAGACCCCCACTTCCTGTTTTGAAGCCCTGTGCTGGATCAGAGAGCTATGGCATCCCTCTGATGAATGTTTCACAGTATCTAACATTTGTTAACATGGCTAAAAACATCAAAGTCAAGTTTACTGTATGCGTCATGTATAAAAGTGGAAAAGATGATAAAAGTCAAAGAGTTTTATGGACAGTCTATGGAAGTTTATTTCCACCATGGAATAAAAAGATTTAAAAAGGTGATTGCAACTTTTTAATCTCCCAATTCAGCCTTTTGTCCTCACAATTCAGACTTTTTTCTTGTAACTGTGAGTTATAAACTTGTAATTACAGGTTTACCGTTTGCAACTTTTTTCTTAGAATTCTGGCCTTACATCACACAATTATATTTTTTTTTTCATAGAATCCTGAATTTTACAATTATGACTATTTTTTTGGAATTCTGAGTTTACATTTTGTAATTCAGACTTTTTTCCTTAGAATTCTGATTTCACAATAAAGACTTTTCTCTCTCTCTCGCAGTTCCTACTTTTTTTCCTCAGAATTGCACGTTTATATCTCACAATTTTGAGAGAAACTCAGAATTGTGAGGTGTAAAAAGCAGAAATACACTTCCATAAGTGTCCTTTTATGTATATTTACAATTTATTCATTACACTAGTTCACAATCAGTTCTTTTAAGTATGAGAGCTGCCGATCATGAGATGCTTAATGGCATCAAAAATGGCATCAGAGTTGATCAATTTGATTTAATCCTGTGAATCAGACTGTCCAGTTCAATGAAAACATGATTCAAAATACACACACAAAAAAAAAAAGTTTTTAGAGAGGTCTGTGTGGATTTTTACATTTACATTTAGTCATTTAGTAGATACTTTTATCCAGTCCAAATGAATTGTGTTCGTATTAAAATAAAAAATCGAGCATAGTTATAGTAAACAAACTACATAGTAGTTGGTAAATTTAGGTATAGGGTAGGATTAAGGGATCTAAAATATGGTCATGCAGAATAAGGCATTATAAATACTAATAAGCAACTAGTTAATAGTGAAAATTGGTCCTTAAAATAAAGCGTTACCTAAATATCATCACTCCTTGTGTTTATTTAGTAAAAAGGAAAGTGGAAAACAAGCTTGGATTATTTTTAACTAGATTTTTACTGTAATTTACTTGTGTGTACAGTTTGAATCTGCTAGCAACTGCGGCTGATTGGTTGAAATGATGTTCCTCTGTTTTCATGAACATACACAAACATACAAACCACAAGCATCTGTTTCGAAACACTAGGTTATGGTGACAGAACTAAAATAAAACTGACATATACATACAAGATCATTGTGATCTTTATCTTCTCCAGATGTGTACTAACAGTGCTGAAAATATGTTTATTTTCCACTGGAGCTCAGTAAAGCTATAATTCCTTGTCTTTGCCTACATGGATGACTGCAAAGAGAACGTTACCAGATCCCAAAGTCAACATGGGCCCAAATACCACTGAAGAGCCGAAGAGAACATTTAATTTTCTCTCTATCCACTGCTGGCTTCTTAACAAATGTTTGTATGAACTGCATTAAGTGTGTGTGTAGTAGCCAATCTCGGTATTATACAGATCACCATATTTATGAATTTGCTCTGAAATGTATTTGCAAATTTGATACAAAAATCTTCCACAATCGTGTTTTTTTTTTTTTTTTTTTTTTTTGGAGGGGCCAATGAAACAAGAATATTTAATAATTTATATGCACCAATATAACTCTACATACCCATAAACTCCAATATAAAAATACAAATATCTTAATACATTAAAATGTATATATTTTTGAGCGATGATGCAAACAAATTGCTGTGTTTAGAAGCAAATAATTGATTAACAAAAATATACTTCTTTTTTTTTTTTTTTTTTTTTTTAAATATCATAAGGCTTAGAGTTCACAAAATTCAGAAAAGTTTTTTGTTGTTGTTTTTTCTCATATAAAATGAGTCTATATCTCGCAATTTAATTATTATTATTATTATTTTTTTTTTCGTATAATTATGTTTACTTCTTGAAATTCTGTTTTTTTTTTCCTGATGTAATTGCAACTATCTCACAATTTCATAATTTAGATTTTTTTTTTTTTTACAAATGCAAATTTACATCTTACAATTCAAACTTTTCTCCTCAGAATTCCAAGTTAACATTTGCCAATTCCTTCGTTTTTTTCCCCCCAAAACTGCTCAGTAATATCTCACACTTCTGAGTTCAGACAGTTGAAACTCTAACAACATTTGTGCTTCTGAAGTTTAATATGACGGTTGCATACTCACAAGACACTCCTAGTGTAAAAACACAACCTTTAGCAAGTGTAGAGGACAAACCAAATGTTAAAGTCATAACAAATATATTGTGAATGTTCAGTATAGCTCTAGTTGTGCCTGTGTGTCTGTACGAGAGTTGTAGAACATCAGACACTCCACTAATCCTGTATAAATTCCCACAATCCCTTTCAGCTGTGTCCTGCCAAGAGCCTCTTCTTCCGGCAGAGCTCTGACCCCGCATTCCCACACCCAACTACACAACTAAATCTCCCTCTTTCCTCTCATTCCCCCTATTTTCTTGCCCTCTTTCATTCCCACACCCCCTTTTTAAAGGGCTCTTTCTCTCTCTGAACCTCCTACTGCACTGCACTTTCTCTTCTGCTTACTTTCTTCCTACTTTCCCACCATTCACTCATTTCCAACCTCTGCTCTCTTCATACCTCTCTTGTATTGTTCATATTGCTCTTTCACTGTGCTGAAAAGACCGGCTTAAACCAGAATTAATTCCCATGCTGGTTCAGTCTGGCTAGTCTGACTGCTGGTATAAACTCTAGTCCACTTTGTAGTTTATTCTAGCCAAGAACCACTCATTAAGACAGTAAGAGACTGGCTTACTGACATATAAAGTGACCAACCACAATTAATTAAGTTTATGTCCGTTGTCTGTTCCTTCACTCAAAACTAATATTTAGGCCTAAATTTAGGATTTACTGTATGTATTTGAATTGCATATACATTTTCTATATTTTTTTTTATTACATTTTTAACATGAACTAATTAACTTAATGTCATGCATATTTATGAGGGGCCATACAAGCCATAATTCATTCTGCCACTCTCACACACTTACATTCTCCTTACACATGCATACATTTCTACTCTCACACACACATGCATTCTCCTTTCACATACATATAGTTTTGCTTCCACACACATACATTCTCCTTTCACATACATTTCTACTCTCACACACACATACATTCTCCTTTCACATACAAATAGTTTTGCTTTCACTCACTTACATTCTCCTTACACATGCATACATTCTCCTTTCACATACACACATATATATAGAATGTATGTATGTCTGAAGAAAATATATGTATGTAAGAGAAGAATGTATGTATGTGTGGGAGCGAGTATAGTGGAAACGGAAGGAGTATAATGGAAACGGAAGAAGTATAGTGGAAACGGAAGGAGTATAATGGAAACGGAAGGGCCGGAAGGAGTATAGTGGAAACGGAAGGAAGTATAGTGGGAAACGGGAAGGCGTATAGTGGAAACGGAAGGCGTATAATGGAAACGGAAGGAGTATAGTGGAAACGGAAGGAGTAAACGGAAGCGTAGTGGAAACGGAAGGAGTATAGTGGAAACGGAAGGAGTATAGTGGAAACGGAAGGCGTATAATGGAAACGGAAGGAGTATAGTGGAAACGGAAGGAGTATAGTGGAAACGGAAGGCGTATAATGGAAACGGAAGGAGTATAGTGGAAACTGAAGGCGTATAATGGAAACGGAAGGAGTATAATGGAAACGGAAGGAGTATAGTGGAAACGGAAGGAGTATAGTGGAAACGGAAGGAGTATAGTGGAAACGGAAGGCGTATAATGGAAACGGAAGGAGTATAATGGAAACGGAAGGAGTATAATGGAAACGGAAGGAGTATAGTGGAAACTGAAGGCGTATAATGGAAACGGAAGGCAGGCCGCACGATCAGGGTCACAGAGACAGGTCTTGATCAGCATGGCTGAGGTAGATGAGGCGGCCACAGAAGTATTTCAGCAAGCTATCTGGGTTTTTTAAAAAATCAATAAATAAATATTATCATCGTGAAAAGGTTACATGGCCTCGTCCCTTGAGCGAGTTGTGATTGAGTTGTGAATATGGATGTATTTCTGAGGAGAACTGACTGTCTTCCGAAAAGTTTCGATGGCATTTTCTTTTTCCTCTTACCGTCCTTAAATACACATTAAAGGAGTGTTAATTAGCACTGCGCTGCGTGCAGCAGTAACTCAGGAAACGCTAGTGTTCTATAAACTCCACCTGCTGTCAGAGATTAAATTTGCATTTTCATCAGAATCAGAAAGAGCTTTATTGCCAAAAGTGTTTACACGCAGAAAGAATTTGTCTTGGTGTCAGGAGCTTCCAGTACAGAAAGTACAAACATAGTGCAGACATACATATAATTAAGGTAATAAAACTAATAATAATAAAGAGTAATAATAAAATATTCATTCAGCCCATCTGATGATTTTGTTTTGTGCAGTTGCTTCATGTTGCACATGTATTTCCTGGTCTGAGAGTGACCACCTGCTTAAACAGGAAGTAATGGATACCAAAAAAAGGTAGAAATATATGTATGTAAAAGGAGAATGCATGTGTGTGAAAGCAAAAAAAAAATATGTATGTGTAAGGAGAATGTATGTGTGTGAGAGAGTAAATGCATGTAAGTGAAAGGAGAATGTATGTGTGTGCGAGTACTAATGTATGTATGTGAAAGGAGAATGTAAGTGTGTGAAAACAAAACTATATGTATGTGAATGGAGTGTATATGTGTGTGAAAGCAAGAATATATGTATGTGAAAGGAGAATGTATGTGTGTGAGAGTGCCAGAATGAATTATGGCTTGTACGGCCCCTCATACATATTTGTTAGTCATACATAAATTAACAAACAGGTAAGATTTCAGCACACACAACCACACACACACACACACACACACACACACACACACACACACACACACACACACACAAAGTCATGGCGTAGTTTAATATTTTAAAAGTGCACTAATTTAAATTGCTTAGAATCAGCATAAATCTGTTCATTTATTCATTTAAAAAGTGTGAATATTAAAAATATAGCAAGCTGTGAAACAAGCAATAATCATTTGGAAACAAATTGGATTTATGGACAATAAATATTTATTAGTACAACTACAGAAATCTGACCTGTTTCTTACCCGTTTCATTTATATATGACTGACAATTATGCATCACATTAATTTATTTGTTAAATATTAATAAAAAGAGAAAAATAAATATTAGTTAAAACTGGATATTTATTATTGTTATTATTGTATTTTTATATAATTATTTATTTTTTTATTTTTTTGCAATTCAAATACATTAATCTTAAATGTAGTCATGCATATTCGTTGAGTGCTGATCTTGTGAGAGATCTTTTTTTTTTTTTTTTTTTTTAAACCCTGTCACAATTTACCCATCTTTATTTTGATCCAAACCTGTATGTGATTTTTGTTTTCAGTGGAAGAGAATTTATAAAGATAATTTTCCATACAATGAATGAAAGTTGGGTGGAAAAGCTACAAAAATCTCAATGAAAGCTCTATACATCAGTTGTCCCTATATACGTGACCATGCACCATGTCTTAAGTGTCAGTTTTTCGAAATCTTCTGAAAGCTGAATAAATAAGCTTTCCATTGACGCATGTATGTTGTTAAGATCGGACAATATTTTGCTGAGATACAACTATTTGAAAATCTGGAATCTGAGGATGAATTTTTTTAAAAACAAATTCCAATTATTGAGAAAATTGCCTTTAAATTTGTCCAAATGAAGTCCTTAGCAATGCATATTACTAATCAAAAAATGAAGTTTTTATATATTTATGGTAGGAAATTTACAAAATATCTTCATGGAACATGATCTTTATTTAATATTCTAAAAATATAACCCATAAAACAAAAACTTTTATAATTTTCAACCATAAAATTAATCTATGAAAAATCCTACAAATACAAACGAAAAAACCAAACACTCATTACCATCTCAAATATTAAAAATTATATTATAAAAAGAACATAAATTTATGCACTGATAATATTCTCCTCAGCTAAAGCTCTCAAATCTCATTCACAATCACATTCTGATAATAATACAGCACATCAATGCATTCCACTTCTCAAAACTAGGAGCAAGTGATGCAATATATCAGCATCATTTTAGTGCAAAATGGCTTTCCCCAGACCAAAACAAGAACAGACCCAACTTACTCTCTACTAAGGCAATATCTTTAACCATATGCTTATGCATTAATAGAACAGAAGCATTCAATTGCAGTAGTAGTGGAAGTAATGGTATGATATCGAGTAACTCTCTTTAGATATTTGACCTCATGTTTTCAGCTGTCAAAACATTTATGACTCTCATATTTCCCTGCACTGTGTGTTTGTTTATAGTGTGTGTATATTAGTTGTTTGTGTGAGAGTGTGTTTTGTTTGACTGGGTGTGAAAGCAGCAGCACGCTGGCCTAAAACAGCTTCACTTCTGTAAATATAACCCTCACACACACACACATACACAGTTACTTTTCTGTCATGGTGGGGACTTTCCTTCAACTACTGTTGTTATATAAATAAAAAAACATTCTATACCCCAAAAACATACCCCCACACAAAAACCATACCAAAACATGTTTTTGAATAAATATAAAAAAAATATAAAACAAATAAAAAAAAAAATAAAAATCAAGCTAAAATAATGTTTGCACAAAATTATTAGGCAGCACAACTGTTTTATACATCGATAATAATAATGTTTTTACTCTATTTTACAACTACTTGCATTCATTTTTAAATACCTTAAGTATACCACAAGGGGAAGTTTAATTTCACATCACAAGGTCTAGTGGAAGTCTAAGCACTATTTAAAGGTCAAAACAAAGGTCTTCAGGAAGTTCACAAAAAAAGTGTTCTCATTTCCCCTTGGCTCTGTTTCACCAGCTGGAAGATGAAAGCACAAGTGCTGATGGTTGCGTTGCGGTTCAGGGTTTGGATTGGTAAGGCATAGTTTGTTTCCAGAGAGACTACAATACACACCGAGTAGGACTGAATGTGTCCTACTGAAGTAATAGTTCACCCATAAAAGAAAATTTGTTTACCAACCCTCATGTTGTTGCAAACCTGTATGACTTTCTTCCATGGAACTCAGAAGATGCAATTGCATTTTAAGTGACTATGAAGAAGAATGCCTGTTTGCGTTTGCATGCAAAAAAAATAAAGCAGATATAAAAATAGTGCATTTTTGCATTGCACAAGATTTGTTGTTGTTGAATTTGATGTGCATTGCAAATGAACTCGACATGCCAGTTCATGACTGCAAATTTAGATTTTCCATAGCGATTCATCAAATGTTGGTCTTTTCCTCACACAAAGCTATTTTAATTTGATTAAGGCCTTTATAATGTCACAAAAGAAGGAAAGAACAAAATAATAACCAGCAGAGCTAATTTTTAACAATAACAATAATAAATACTGAAGGATCATGTGACACTGAAGACTGCAGTAATGATGCTGAAAATTCAGCTTTGCACCAATGGAATAGATTCAATTTTAAAATATATTCAAATAGAAACAAGTTAATTTAAATTGTAATAATATATATATATATATATTTGTTTCAATTAAAACAACATATATATATATATATTTGTTTCAATTGTATTTTGTTCGCCACATGCAAATTGAAAAGTACAAAGTGAAAGATCCGTTTTTGTGTTGTACCAGGTTTTTGTCACTGGTTTTGTAACTGAGCTCGACATGCCAGTTTGTATACGCATTTGTATTTTCCCTCAAAAATAACCCAAAAATATTGGTATTTTCCTCACACAAAGCTAAAGCAAGGCACCTGACACAACATAGATTTCTAATTTCTAACAAAATGTGCAAGTTTTAAATGACACTGGGACATTTTCAAAATTATCTTTATATAAACTGCAAAGGTTTCATCCATCTATCAATCATCTTACAAAGACAAAGATACAGTGGGCAAGACTGTACCCTTTAACCACAGCAGAAAGCGGGGGTGGGGACCATCTCGAAATGTCATATTCTTAGATCTAAGGGGAACGTAAGCCACCGCCACAAAACCCCCTTGAGAACTCGATTCATTCCTCTTCAAATGATTCATTTAAAAAAATTCAAGCCATGTTTCCCCCACACATGCAGAATGTTCCACACGTGAATCACCCAGCGAAAATATGCCAGCACTTCACCTGTGACCCCATTTGGCAGACTTTAAAATGCAAACAACGCCACAAACATATTTACAGGGCACTTTAAATCAGACTGCAGCACATTCTCAGCAGTCCATCTGTCTGAGTGTCTGATTCACACAGATAACGAAACACAGCTAAACACAGTTAGGTGACATGTGCTTCCCTGATGGTGAAATGACTCTAGGGGAAGTGAATCACACTGCATGTTGTGTTAATCTGACACTAAACATTTCATTTTATCTGTCCCTGTGGGAAAGAAAATTCACAAATTAAATCAGACTTTCAGAAGCAAACTAAGTAAAAATGATTGTGACTTTAACGGTAAAAGACTGTTAAAAGGCTATGGTAAAAACCTTGGTTGAATTTCAATAACAAAACTACAAAACAAAATACATAACTAAACAAAAAAAAAAAGTCATATATACATATTTAGTTAATTGAAAAAAAAAATAACAAGTCATCTTAAAATTTATTGTGAAAATCTGACATTTCCAGAATTCTTCACATTTGATGGTTTCTTCTTAGTTTTCTTACCATCGTACATCACTATTTTATGTTACATATTATGTTGTTAATTTAATGTTAAATTAATATGTATTGTAAAACAAGACAAAAAATATTTAAATATTAAAAAAAAAAAAAAAAATATATATATATATATATATATATATATATATATATATATATATATATTTTTTTTTTTTTTTTTTTTTTTTTTTTTTTTTTTTTTTTTTGCAGTGTGTGCAACATTTAATGCCATGACTTTGAATTTAAGACTTTTTCCTCCGATTTAAGACCTTTTTAAGTCCTTAATTTGTGGAAATGCAAATTAATAATAATAAAAAAAGGCTTTTTAAGATCTGCAGAAACCCTTATTGGATTCGGAAAAAATAAAAAAAAAAAATCTGGAAGTGATTCCAGTGATATTGTTCATCTGTGCCATTATCTTTAGTGAAATAGTGTGAACTTCCCTGTTTTTGTGAAATTAGATATCTTTAGACACTTTTGGGGGCAGCTGTGGCCTAATGGTTAGAGAGTCAGACTTGTAACTCAAAGGTCGCAGGTTCGAGTCTCATTACTGGCAGAGGTTGTAGGTGGGGGGAGTGAATGTACAGCGCTCTCTTCCGCCTTTCAATACCACGATTGAGCTAAGACCCCTCAGAAAGGCACCGAACCCCCAACTGCTCCCTGGGCACCACAGCAAAAATGGCCGCCCACTGCTCTGGCTGTGTGTGTGTGTGTGTGTGTTTGTTCACTATTTACTGCTGTGGATCTGCACTTGGAAGGGACAAATGCAGAGCACACATTCTGAATATGGGACAACATACTTGGCCACATGTACCATCCTTTCCTTTTATTGTTATCGTTCCTGGTGTGAATGGGCTTTTACCGTCTTTACAGTTTTCTCTTTCAGCTCAACTCTTGTTAGGGCGGAGCAATAGTTTGAAGAGAAGAGAAACTAAGCAAGTTAGTTAAGGTCAGTATGGTTACAGCAACTTCCCAGAATAATCACATCTGCTTTAATAGCACAGACAAAGCGAAACTGGATCACCCCCTCGAGTACTGAGATTTGTTACCGTCAGACAGTGCAAGAGCGCATGTTAGCCATGTTCAAACGGACTAGGCGATGACAGTCTGTATGCTTCATGAACATTGCAAAAACATCTGCCACATGCCATTCTAACATTCAACAGGGAATGTATTGCAGATGAGCAAAATGATATTCCAGATGAAAAAGCACACTTGGGATAGATGTAAGCGTATCTTTTCTAGACTCCTCCAGTAGCATCAGGCCAACTCCAACCTTAACGGACCACTGAATCAGCATCTCTGTATGGAAAACCCAAAGGAAGAAAGAAAAACTATTTCCTGTTTAATCTGACAATCAAGCGCTTTACTGCGCCTAGACTCCACCAACGCAGGAATGAACGCTGTGAGCCCAGAGCTGCTAAACACCAGACCTTAGTCAAGCTCTTTAAGAGTGGGTCGACTTCCCCTGGGATGGAGCCAGATGGGAACATATGGTAAAACATACACACACACACACGCGCACACACACACAGCTGTAATCATATAGCTCCAAAGCATCCAGCATGACTGAGAGGAGTATTAGAAACAGCTGGAGACGCCTGGACCATGAGAAAGATTGAGAAGGAGAAAAACTGAGAAGGTATAGAAGAATGTTCTCACGCTGGGTGGTACATGTGTGAGAGAGACTGGGCTGCAGGTGAAGAACGTGTGCGGTTTGAGTTCTCTTCTGTCATATATTCTTCAGTACTCACACAATCACAATCATCTAAGAGATTAGTCACACATACAGTCATTTGAGATAAAAATGTAAGTGGAAGTCAAGGTAGTTTGAGTAAATGGGGATAAAATCTCACCAAGCACCAGATGTGAGTCAGAAGTTATCTTTGGTTGTTAAAAGTAAATATTAATTTGCAGTTGATAAGTAACTCTGTAAGGAACTGCAACATAATACATAAAACATCTGTTGTGACTCAAGAATTTTCTAATGAGTTTTAAATTAGCGGAAAATTGACTATCATATGTTTATCTTTAGATTTTAGACTTTTTATTCAACAAATTTAAGATATAAAAGGAATCTGTCTTGCTGCAGATGGAAAAACAGTACAAAAAAAAAAAAAAAAAAAAAAACATTGTCACTATCATATAATTTTTTATGCTTTTATTGTTTGTTTGTTTTTGTCTGAATACCTTTTTAAAATATTTTAAATAAAAATTACATATGAAAAATTAATAGCCAGAAATTTAAACCTTGAGCACACCATCAGACTCACCAATAAATCAATAAATCAATAAATAAAAAATAAAATAAATAAATAACCTTACTGACCCCAAACTTGTGTACATAAGTGTACATTTTTTTTTTTTTTTTTTTTTTAATTTTCCCTTTCATTTATTTTTTTATCAATCATGTCATGTCTATTTTTTTTTTTTTTAAACAATACTTTTAAATTACAAGGATTCATTAAAAATCACAGAACAGATGGCTACATTTTTTTACAAAAATTCTGGTTATTTACCTTTGTCATCGCAGGAATAAAAAAACATTTTAAAATACATTCAAATAGCACCTTTTATACTACAATACTACTAGAAAACTATTTCACAACATTACTGTTTTACTGTATTTTTGAGCAAATAAAAAGTCTTCTTTAACAAAACAAACAAACAAACAAAAAATTACACACACACACACACACACACACACACACACACACACACACACACACACACACACACACACACACACACACACACACACACACACACACACACATATATGATATTACTATATTACTGACCCCAAATTTGTGAACACTTTGTATAGCTAATGCAGGTAAAACTAGTTAATGTGATTTTTCATTTGTAAAACACTTATATTAATTAAAGAATAACAGGTTACAGCCACATTTGCATAACCATGGTTAATCTTATCATTTGTAATGTGCTGGTGAAGTGGTTGTGGATGCAGGAATAGGACATGATATCTTGAGCTTTATTGATCTTCAGTAGGAGAGAGGAAAGGAAATCTTCAGAGACATGTCACATCTGTCAGAGAGCTTTTTGAATGCAAATTGAGTATAAAGTTTTTGGTAGTGAAGTTTTCTTGCAAGTAAAGTCTATTGTTTATGTATTTGCTCAGAGTGAAGTCTTGATTAAGAGCGAGCTGTCCAAAAAAAACTTTATTTTTCTGCACAACAATCTCTTCAGTGGATTACATACTGTTTCTGAAGAATGAGAGTGTTCAAACAATTTTATGATATGACACACTCAGTCTCTCTCTATAGTGTGTTTGACTGGGATCCTGTGAAATCAGGGAGTGCTGGGAGTGAAATCTAGTGACCTTTAACTGGCCTGACCGTACATGTGCACCGGTGCAGAAGAAATCCGCTCAATAAAATCTGTGCTGTCTGTCACTTTAATAGGGGTGTGTCTGTCAGTATGCACAATTATTGCTTTCAAAACAGTCATTAAAGCCATCCTTTAAAAAGCTTGGGGTCGATAAGCTTTTTTAAATGGTTTTGAAAGGTGACTCCCGCTCACCCAGACCGCATTTATTTGACCAAAAATACAGTAAAACAGTAATATTGTAAAATATTATTACAGTTCAAAATAACTGCCTTCTATTTGAAAATATTGCAAAATGTAATTATTTGCTGTGATAAAAGCTGAATTTTCAGCATCATTAATCCAGTCTTCAGTGTCACATGATCCCTCAGAAATCATTCTAATATGCTGCTCAGGAAACATTTCCTATTATTATCGATGTTAAAAAAACATTTATATATATATATATATATATATATATTAATATTTATATATATATATATATATATATATATATATATATATATATATATATATACAACTTGATTTAAACATTAAGAACCTTGGCTAGTCTTCACTTTATAAGCATTAAGTTGAAAAATGTTCACGCCTGATGCATAGCTCACAGCGAATGTGTTATAAAAGCCCACTCAGCTCTGCGCCTGTGGACATGTACTGTATGGTGAGGGTTAATCTAACATTACTGAATCATTCAGAACCCCCCCCCCCCCCCCCACACACACACTCACACTCACACACTTTGTGCTGATATAGCAGCATCATGATTGAATTATTCTGTAATCGTGTCATTAATCTCACTGAAAGCTTGTAATGATATATATATAAAAAAACTTTAACATCTGAAAGACTAATCCAAATTACATACTGCTGCCAAAGAGACTGTGGGAGATAGAAAGAAAGAAAGAAAGAAAGAAAGAAAGAAAGAAAGAAAGAAAGAAAGAAAGAAAGAAAGAAAGAAAGAAAGAAAGAAAGAAAGAAAGAAAGAAAGAAAGAAAGAAAGAAAGAAAGAAAGAAAGAAAGAAAGAAAGAAAGAAAGAAAAAGCAGCCCTAACAATAGAAAAAAATACAGTGGTCTGGGCATTATTTCCACTCTAATGTTCAAGGGTCAATCTTAAAAGTCGTTTGGAGTTTACTGGAGAACCAGTGTAAATGCAGAGTTATTCAAATCCAAGAGTTTTTAAGACCTGTAGAGATAAAAATTAATACTGTATATCCTTTTTTTTTTATCCAGAAGTATACTTATGGATCCATTCTTCTAACATTCAAGATATTTCAGGTTTTTATGACCTCACATTTGACCAAAGTGAATTTAAGACTTTTAGGGACCCACGGGAAGCCTGGAGAACGATTAACAACAGTGATAGAGACTCACTGCATTCTGACACACAGAAGAACAGACCAGATACAGCACCGTCTACAGTGAGCGAGAGAGAGAGTGAGGAGAGCCATTACAGGAAAACAGGAAATAGCTGCTCCAGTGAAAAGGGGATGTGTGAACGACAGAAGGAAGGAGAGTGAAACTGAATGTTCAACAGATGCTCTTTTCTGAGCGTGAACTTCTTCAGACCAGAGCTACAGCATGTTTGATGCTCCAGCTGAGATTACAGCCACCTCAGCAGATTCTAATGCTAGCCTATCTATCTATCTATCTATCTATCTATCTATCTATCTATCTATCTATCTATCTGTCTGTCTGTCTGTCTGTCTGTCTGTCTGTCTGTCTGTATGTCTGTCTATCATTTTATTGATCATTCAGTTTATTATAGTTTTACAGGATTTACATTTGAGATGTTTACATGTTGATATTAAACATGAACAGATTGAATTCTGATGTATGTGTGGGTGGGTGGAAGTTGAAATGTGTTCCAGCAATCTTTGGAGGATCCATCTTTGACTGTTTTCCAATGAAAAGAGGGTGTACATCACATGTAACCCATCTAAAACCTCTCCATCACTGTCCAGTGTGTTTATGTGAGTGTGACCCACTGTAAGGGTGTAGACCGACTCATAAACCTGCTTCTGATTAACCCACCACCCCAAAACAGGCTCCAAGCAGGGTGTGTAAGAAAGATGTTTTTGGAGTGGGATCGGCCACATTTGGAATTAGTTAGGAAAGCGAGAGAGGGGAGAGGAATAAGAATGGAATGGACACTCTGATCCAACAGGTTCTCAGAGGAAATCCAAAGACCTCCGTGGCCAAGAAACCACACTAAATTATAGCAAACTCATACAGACTTGGATATGTAATCAGATTAAACGCCTGGAGAATACGATTGACGATGGCATGTAATACAGCGTGCATTCACTTTATTAAGCAAACCAGAACAGGTTTTCTTTACTCGTGACCCGTGGAAGATCTTTGTCCTTTTAGCCATTCCAAACACAACCTGGATTTAAGCCGGACCAAAAGCTTTTCCATCTGTGGGAGGGTTTTGCTTCTTCAAGAGTTTGCTGAAATTGGTTTGATTCAGCTTTACTCTGGACCAGAATGACGTGACTTAATTTGAAAAATATCTGAAACCGAGAATTATAATTTCACTCGAGAGAGCACTCCAGAAGATTACAACAACATTCACGAGCTTACATTAAAACACTAGTCTATGAAAAAGACTGACTGCTCCTCTCTGCCTAGATCGCTGAAGTGATGATATTTTTAATTGTTTCATTAACCAAATCATTGAACCAAACCAATTTATCAGCACTTGAGACTTATGACATCATCACATGGCTAATTTGTGTTAATTCGGTAATTCAAGTTTACATTTTACTGAAGTGAATAAGAGAAGAGCAATTACAGAAAGTGAAAACTATTAAACAATTCGCAAGTAATATGCAAATAATGGTGTGGTTAAATATCCTGATATAGCTACTAAACTTAGGATGCATATGCAAAATCTGGCCCATTTCCTTGCATCATTGTGACAGTAGGCAGACCGAAAGAATAACGAAACTAGATTTGCATTTCCAGAAGGAAATAGCAGTGCTTGCAAAGCATAGTGTTAGGTAAGCTGACTTTGAATCTGATCAGATGAAAAGTAAAAGTTGCATAACATCTCTTATCAAGACGCTTGTGTGCACCTTGCTTTCTGTCTTACATTTACATTTACATTTAGTCATTTTGCAGACGCTTTTATCCAAAGCGACTTACAAATGGGGGATACATAAAATGATTTTTCTTAAAGAGACAAACAGACACAGGAAGTGCTTGTAATACCAAGTTTTTGACATTGTTCAAATAAGTACAAGCTAGAAAGAGAAGGAATAAATAAAGAGTCTTCTGGGTATGCCAATCAACATAATGTGACACCATATTTGCAGTGTAAAGGCAGCTATAGATAATGAAAAAAAAGATGTGCTGCTGTTATGTAAATAAATGCAGGAAAGAAAAATTCAGTATGCAAATTCTGTCTTCACTGTCAGTTATAGATTTGAATAACTTTAAACAATCTAACTTCACTGGGCGATTTTAAACATACATTTTTAATTCTAAATAATAATAATAATAATAAAGAAAAGAAAATATATGTGATGCATTGGTTTGTTTAGTACAACTGATAAAATTACTGTTTTATCAGTTGGTATTTTAACTTCATATTTTATTTTATATTTTCTGTTTTTATTTTAATATTAAAGTTTTAGTAATTTTGTTGCATTTTTGTCCTTTTTATTAGTTTTATTTTTAAATGTCTATATAGTATTTATCAATTTTTATTTATTAATTTTAGTTTATTTAATTTTAGTTATTTTACTTAATGAATTGGCAAAAAAAAATTAAATTTAAGGATTTTTTTTTTTCAGTTAACTTTTTTTTAAGAAAAAAAAAAAGAAATGTTTTTTTTGTTTTAGTGTTAGTGAACAATAATAACCCTGATATGATGACAGCTTGTGAAATCCAGCAAAAATTCTAATGGTCCTGTACACTTGATTATATACTATAACTGAATTGTCATGCTAATATCTTGTAAATAAAAGCCCAAATCAAAGTAAATATGCTGAACATAACTATGCTGGCTCATTTTTCATAGCTGAAAATGAACCTGGGACTTGCATATCACGGCAGATTTTAAAGCTAAAACAATATGAGAGATCTTCTTCTGTGCCACAAACTCCAAACATGTTCTGATCTGTATATGCTGACAATGGCATAGTAATTCAAGACATCAAAAGAATTACATGCAGAAATTTTCAGTGGACGTCTATGAGGATATTTGATCTTCAGGTACATTTCCAATCAGAAAAAAATATTGCTGAAGGTCCATACAGAGGTTGGTGGACACTGCTTGGAAGCTCTAGGAGGAGTTACAGTAGAGACATTTGGTTTTGGGTTAGTTAGTTTGAAAAAACAAAACACATTTTCACAATAAAAGTAAAGATTTATGATCAATTGCTTATGATTTTCTCATTTGTAAGTCACTTTGGGGAAAAGTGAAATAAAACATCTGTTAAATAAATGCAAACATTAAACATGAATTTTCAATGTCTGTTTACACAATATTTGTGATCACTGATTTGTTTTAAATGCTGTTGAAATGTAACACTGTAATATATACAGTACGAATGGACAAAGAGAATTAGGGAAAGTTGGGGCGTATGAGTATGAAAGTTATTCTGTGTCTCCAGCGTTTGATAAACGGCCCCCAAGACTTGCTGTGTGCAGATGGGTCACAGATGCCTGTGTGTGCGTATGTTTCGCAGCTGGCCGACCCATCCGAATGCTGAAGAGGCCAAGCCATGATGAATAGTTGGACTAGTTCAGAGGTCATGATTTCAGCTTCCTGGTATGTGAGCGAGCAGTGTTTCTGTGCTTATGTGTGTGTGTGTGTGTGTGTGTGTGTGTGTGTGTGTGTGTGTGTGTGTGGACTGCACTCCAGAATCCAGTCGCCTGACTTTCAGTATTTCTGTCATCATAAGAAACCCAAGCATAGTGCTGTGGGATATTCCTGCTACTTCATCTTCAACCATAAGATCTTCCGGTTCCTGATCCTCAGGAAATGAAATATAAAGAAATAAACTGCAACTGCAGGCTATGCCGTGTTCAATTATCAGAGAGATTAATATGTGGTTTATTACATTGCACATCTGCATTTTGCAAAATCAGGGTTTTAGGTTTCCGAATGAGTTTCCAAGTTGGAAGTCCAACTTCAAGTGGCATTTTACTACACTGTTCCAACTAGGAAGTTGGACATTCCAACTTTCCAAGTTGAATGGAATGTGCATGAGAGTTCCATGCTGGGGAAAAAAAAAACAATAGATTAAACTACCCTAAAGAGGTTTGCTGCTCTTAGCTAACCGCCAGGCTGGTTTTCATTTGTCAGGCTGGTTTAGTTTGATGATTTTAAAGCAGTGAATTTCCACCAGAGGGGCCAGGACTCACTAGGGGGCTTCAGCGCACTACAAAACAGGCTGCAAGATGACTTAAAATGATTTACAATAAGACAAAACAAGCTTTAAAATAAGCTAAAACAGCTGACGTTGTGTTTTCAATTTAATTCCCTCAACAGCTGTCAATTTATATAATAAATCCAGGAGTCTCACAGTCTCAAGAAACTTGCATATGTAAGGGAATTTTGAGTTCTAGTCCTGTCATAGAAATTAATAAAATCTTAAAAAAATCAGAAATTAACTAAATCTTAAAAAGTCATGGACAATTTAATAGTTATGTCTCATTTAATCATTTAGCAGACACTTTTATCCAAAGCAACTTACAAATGAGAACAACAACAGTATACAAGTGCCAAGTCTCAGTTAGTCTAGCACAGAACTCGTAGCAAGTTGGATGGCTTGCTCTGACAGGAAGGGTCTAATCTTCCTAATGTTGTATGGAGCAAATCTGCAAGACCGGGTCGTTGTAGCAATATGGTCTGTGAAGCTTATCTGATGATCCATCACAACTGGCTTGCCTGGTTTCTGGCTGTCCTGGATGGATTTATGGCTGACGAACCCAGCTGTATAAAGTAGTTGTGATTTAACGACGGGTTAGCTGGAACCACCAGCAGTTCTGTCTTAGTAAGGTTGAGCTGAAGGTGATGGTCATTCATCCAGCTAGAAATGTCACTCAGACAGGCTGCAATGCGAGCAGCTACCGTCGAATCATCTGGTTGGAATAAGAAATAGAGTTGAGTGTCATCAGCATAGCAGTGATAGGAAAAGCCATGCTTCTGAATGACAGATCCTAATGACGTCATGTAGATGGAGAAGAGAAGTGGTCCAAGTACTGAGCCTTGAGGAACCCCAGTAGCAAGAAGTTGTGACTTAGAAACTTCACCCCTCCAAGACACTCTGAAGGATCTATCTGAGAGGTAGGACTTGAACCACAGGAGTGCGCTTCCAGAGATGCCCATCTTTCTGAGGGTGGACAGTAGAATCTGGTGATTAACGGTGTCAAAGGCAGCAGACAGATCCAGCAAGATGAGTACTGAGGATTTGGAAGCTGCTTTTGCCAGTCGTCAGCCGAGAGCAGGGCAGTCTCAGTTGAGTGGTGGCCGAGAGCCAGATTGGCAGTTTCAGTACAAGAAACATAGAGAGTTGAGCTGTCTGCAATTGGAAGAAGGGATACCGGTCTGAGTTTTCTAGAAGTGAGTGATGGTTTCTTAATAGGGCTTACCCGAGCCTCAAATGCTGAGGGACACCAGAGTGAAGAGAGGTGTTGATAATGGAGTAAGTGACAGGTATTACTGAAGAAAAAATCGCTTACAGGGGTGATGGGAATTTGGACAAGTAGTAGGATGACTGGACAGGATAAGTTTGGAATCGTCCATCTCTGAGAGTGGAGAGAAGGAGGAGAGAGAGTGTGTCTTTGTCGTTATGAAGTTATCATCCGTCTGCGGTGTGGAAAATTGGTCACTGATGGTTCTTGTCTTATTTGTGAAGAAAACTGCAAAGTCGTTGGCTGTAAGAGTCGATGAAGGAGGAGGTGGAGGTGGACTAAGAAGAGAAGAGAAAGTTTTGAAAAGTGTGCGAGAGTCA
Organism: Cyprinus carpio; assembly: GCF_018340385.1. Classification (NCBI taxonomy): domain Eukaryota; kingdom Metazoa; phylum Chordata; class Actinopteri; order Cypriniformes; family Cyprinidae; genus Cyprinus; species Cyprinus carpio. The sequence goes on along the minus strand of NC_056609.1, from coordinate 27,306,317 downwards.
GAACAGTTGTTAATTTTGTTGTGGTAGTATGATGTTTTAGCAGTGAAGACATCTGCAGAGAAGGAAGAGAGGAGAGAATGATACACACTGTGGTCGGTAGAGTTTCTTGATTTATGCCATTTCCTCTCTGCAGCCCTGAGTTTAGAGCGATGTTCACGGAGAACATCGGACAGCCAGGGAGCAGATGGGGTGGTGCGTGCTGGTCTGGATCACAGTGGGCAAAAGTTGTCCAAGCAAGAGGTCAGAGTTCATGTCCAGAGCTGAAAACTGAGCGAGTGAAGGAAGTGAGGATGAAACCAAAGAGGACAGGCTAGATGGAGAGAGTGAGCGTAGGTAGGTTTTTATTTCTGAGTAAAAAAATAAAAATGTAGTCACAAATGATTAGAAAAGTAATTCTAATCTTTTCTAGGCTTTTGAATAATTGTCTTTGAAGTAAAAAAGGTTGAGGATGCAGTTTTAGAGGAGGTTTTGGCTTATTTACCGGCTAAAGCAGTTTAAACTAGCAAGCCACTTTAGGCCAGTTTAAACAGGGTTAACGTACATATTTGTGTTGGCAGTGGCCCGACTTTCATTAATGTCCATTGTGAGTTTAGAGGGCAAAAGTGTATATGAAAGATTTCACGGCTGTCTTCCAGAAAGAATATAGAGTAATGGATCTGACTACTGTCCCCAGGGTCCCCAGCCATCACACACACTTGCCGTTAAAGCCTGTCCACACCCTGTCACAGGGCCCCTCTGGCCCACAGCCTGGATGTGATTTCCTTTGTGTGCGAGTGTGTGTGTGTGTGTGTGTGTGTGGCTACTCTTGTGGATGTTATTTCATTTAAATAACCCAGTCTCAGACAGAAGGGCCAACAGGGGGTGACATGAGGGGCCCGGGGTGACAGCATGTATGTTTGCATTTCTGGGTGTTACGGCTGGACTGTATGACATTATATAATGTGCAGAGGCAGAAATGTGTCAGCCCGCAGTTTTTGCTATATAATTTATAGCTATATTTGCATGTTTATCATAGGTAAGACTGCATATTATTTATCCATATAATATAAAATATGTGAGTGCTGTGTTTAAAATACTTATCCCTAGCAGTGTTATTTTAGTATCTCTGTTAAACTAAAAATATTTTGAATTCATTTTATTTTTATTGTTTTTTTATGTCTACATAGCTTTAAATTTAATTTAAATGTTATTCTAATTTATTTGATTAGTTTATTAAATTTATTGTATTAATATTTCTATTTCTGTTATTAGAATTAATTATTTATTTTTTGTCATTTTAGTACATAAAAATAAACAAAATGAACATTAAAAATGTTGAAAAAAAAGTTAAAGTTAATTTTATTTCAAGTTACAGAAGTCTTTTTTTTTAAGGTTTTAGTTTTAATTAACTATAATAACCCTGATCCCCACATAACTAACTGTAAACTTATTTCTGCAATTCTGTTTATGACACTGATGGCACAGAAATTGCACACTTCACCTTTACGTATATGTGCTGTTTTGTTCTAAAACAAGATATTAATTTACAAGAGTATCAGAAGCAGTAGCAGACAAAATGTAGGCCATATTATGGAAAAAATCTATTAAATATGCTCTTTTGAAATAATCTGATACGCTAAAAGGATGCGTATGGCCCCTTTAAAGAACAATGGGTGAGATGGAGAGAGGTAGAGCGAGAGAGAATAACAAGTTAATGGTGTGTGTCCTGAAAAACTCAATAACATTTACGGACTATTTGATACAGCATCTATTCATCTTCCTTACATAAAATATCTTATCGACCTCTATAAGGTATGATTATGAGTGATGTATAGTCCTGCTCAATCCATAATGGCCTGCATTACCCCGCTGCCCAAAGGTGACATGCTCAGATCTGAAATACTACCGCTCAAATACAGACAGATATATTTCACTTCACACACGTCATTCAGCCTGCAGGCGCTGTAAATTACAGACAGTAAGTGTGTGAGAGAGAAATCTCATTTACAGCTAATCAATTAATTAACTGTCTCTAACCAAAGGATGCTTTAATTATGTAATGAAGCAAAATTTAAAAAACTGATTGAGTGTAATTAGTCTAAATACTAGAAAATTTAATTAATCATATACAGAAATGTAATATTATATGACATATACTGCCCTATATTAAGAGTGATATTGCCATATATGTTACCTATAAGGCCATATAATTTTGTTAAAGATTTAGATCAGAGAACACTATTCAATATTAACTAGTTGCTTATTAGCATGCATATTACTAGCATATTGACTGTTTATTAGTACTTATAAAGCACATATTAATGCCTTATTTTGCCTGACCATATTCTAGATCCCTTAACCCTCCTCAAAACCTAAACTTAACAACTAGTTTACTTTCTACAAACAAACAGCAATTTAGGAGTTTGTTGAGGGAAAACTCTTAGTTAATATTGAATATGTGCTCCCCAATATAAAGTATTACCATAATTTTTAGATAAATACATATGGAATGATTAAGTTATGCATATATGGTATTCAATATATTTATACATCCAACTTTATTAAAACAACATAAATACAAAAAAAAAAAAAAAAAAATTCTATGTTTATGTTTGTTTTGGTCTTTTTCATGTTTTATATTTACCTTTATAATATCAACATGTTTTCGTGGGTTTAGGATGGATATACATTTACATGACATATATGTATTACACATACATAAACATACATATTTATAGATATTAATGAAGGTTAGTTTATGAAAATATTTCCAATTTCTAATCATATATGCTTTTACTGCGTATGCCAATGTATTTCATATATTTCATTTTTGTACATTTATTACATTTGCATATGGCATATTCGCAAAATACTCACTGCCACAATACTAGGATAGTGAGTGGTTTCCAGGGCATTTATATGCCGTTGCTAGGGTGTTATATACATTCTGAAAAATAAAGGTTCTTTACTGGCACTGATGATTCCATTTAGAGCCTTCAACATCCATGGAAACTTTCAATTCCACAGAAATTTCTTTAAAGTGGAAAAGAGTGATTTTTTTTTTTTTTTTTTTTTTAGATTATTAAAATGCTAGTCACTGAGAAAATAATGGTTCCGAAGAACTGTTCAATCAAAATGGTTCTTTAATGGCAGTGCTACCAAAAAATAAAAATTGGGAGCCCTCATTTTTACAATAATACTATTGATATAACAATCTACATGCCAAAACATACCTTTTTAGACCTGAAGACTTGATCTGTGAGGATTAAAATAACTTGAAAGTCATGAGATCATCAGTGGTGAATGGCTGAGAGTAAATCACAGAAACGCTGGTCAGAGCAGCTTCAGTCTGTACGGTCAAATCTAATCGAGTGATGGGCCGAAATGTGACCTATTTCTCTTAGCATTTTAGATTTCTGCTGGTGTAGTGATTTTGTGCAGATATTTAGGTCACACTCAGTCTGTGCATCTGTGCTACAGGCAGAGGCTTAGGCTTCGCTACAGTAACCTCTACATCCATTTGATATGTAATTGAAAACATACAAATGGATTAACTGCAAAGGATTCGATGCCAGAGAGAGAGAGAGAGAGAGAGAGAGAGAGAGAGAGAGAGAGAGAGGAATAGGAAGATGCACATTGGGGACCAAAATCTAAGGCCATCAAAAATGTTGATATTTTCCATTGTAAGAATGATTAAGAATGATTATATATATTTTTTTAGGAAAACACTAAATATTTATGTGATTACACTAATGGTGCATCATGTACACACTTCAACCTATTTTAACATAAATATGTAAGTTCAGTTGCTGACTTAAATTTTTAAGTATAATCAACTCGATTGTACATGTAATTTCAACTGAAATAACATAAAACCAAATTTTTAAAAACGGAGTGTCTATTTACACTAAGTGCAAATAGCCTGCATTGTTGGCAGAGGCTATTTACACTAACTCCGCCCACCAGCGTGTGATTCATCTAGTCAACATTACACAATACAGTCAATTGTTGTTAGTGTCATGGCACAGATGACAAAACGTGTTTACTCATTTTGACGTGATCGACCCGGGTTCGAATCGTCCTTTTGCCGAACTTTTTTCTCCCTTTTAAAATTTCAGATCACATAAGAAAAGCATTTATTCTCAATGAAAACGAAGGAAATAATCAAAAAGTTGAAAATAAAGTATCGGGTAGGGTTAGGGTAGGTGTAGGGAGGTCTTAATATTGTCCCAATAAGATGGCATCCATTTGATAATTTAAATTAAAATTTACACTCAGTAAGTTATTATTGCATTCTGTTTTATAATGTGCTACAATACTGAGGTGCAAATAATTGCCACTATTTGCAATAAGTAGCATAAATAAATGAAAAAAGCAGAAAATCCTGCTATTTTAACATAGTGTAAACAGAATCTATAGCTATTTGCACTGTGTAAATAGCATCCATTGTTAAGAAAATATGCTATTTTCACTTAGTGTAAACAGCCTCTATCGCTATTTACACTTAGTGGAAATAGCCGCTGCCTTAAAAAAATAAAAATAAAGCTGAATTGCATATACTGTAACTAAGAAAGTTGAAATCGCTCAACTTATTCTGAAAAAAAAAAAAAGTTGTCATACTGTTCATTTTTTTTTTTTTTTTTTTACAGTGCTGTTTTGTTCTAAAAAAAAAATTACAAGAGAATCAGTAGCAGAATCATGATAGCAAGCAAACTAGTCTAAATCCTTAGCATGACTTAACAATGTTAATTAGAATTAAAAAAAAAAAAAAAAAAAATGTTGCAACATTATGTCAGTAGAAGGAAAACATTTATTTTCAAAACCTTTCCATTCCATTTGATTTCAGGTTTAAATGAAAAATTTAAATGTGGTCTCAAACTTTTGCCCCCAACTGAAATTTTCTCATTTGTTAAAACATAAAAAACATGCATTATGCACAAATAAACCCTGGACAGTCTTGTTAGCTGTCACGATCTGTGCTGGGAGGAGTGGCTTTAATCCTTGGAAAGACAGGGGAATCACACAACATCCAACAAGTAGAACCGACAAAGAAAGACTGAACGAACAGGAACTTAAAATAAAAGGGATAATTACTATACACAGGTGTCAGGAATCATAATCAAACTAAACAAGGACAGGAACAACACCAAACAAAAAAACATAAAAGTTACAAAAACAAAAAACATAAAAAACAAGAATCCTGACATAAGCACTATCTGTATTAAAACAGCAGAAAATGACACAATAGATGTCAATACAATAGATTAGAGTGCATTAGACTAATCTGATTTTTACAAATCCTGTGCTAATATGTGAGCACGCAAATCTAAAATCAGCGCTAATTCAGAGTAAACCTGTTTAACATGGATGGCTATAACCTTGAGTGTAAATGACGCCTAATCTTCACAATAACTTTTATAAAATGTCAGGACCAAATTTATCTGGCTCTAATAAAGCAATAAGCCAGGACTAGTCATGTTTTATAGTGATTTTACCATAGGTTAGGGGTGTTCTAATGCTGCTTTCACAAGAATCTACTTCCCATTTCTAGTCGAAATTACACAATGTCAAATTCAAGTGCTCTGTGGTCAGAAAAAACAGGAAACTAAGTAGCTAACTTGCTGACAATAAAGGAATTTATATCCACTAATAATAACTGCATATTTAAAAAACTGAATAATAGAAACTACTGAATCTGAGATATTTGTTTTTCTGCAATATATATTGCGATATGAAAAAGAAAAAAAAATCACCAGATGATTTGAATAGCTTTGTTTGGAAAATAATAATCAATGATTGGGGTGATTTTGGCGGTAAGTAAATCAGCAAAGAAAATAAACAAATTACATGCATAGTAAGTCAGATATGAAAAGGCCTTCATGTGTAACCATTCTGACTTGTATTTTGATCATCTTCTTTCAAAAAGACTGTATTTATACCGAATCCATTTGTTAAATGGGCTCTACGTGTTGTTTGCTTGTTCAGAAACTAACCATGAGCTAGTCAGATTCACACATTTTCTTAAGTCGTTCATCTTCATCAGTGTTTCACCACAATATACACTATGAAAAGTAGTTCAGGCAAATAATTCTTTTTTTAAGAAACCACTAAAGGAAACTTCTTGCGTGAAGTGTGAGTTGAAATGATCTGAGAGAGGTGCGATCAAAGCAGAAAACAAAGCGACCAGTTATACACTGCGCCAAACCTCATGTCAAAACCGCTTTCAAAGCCCCAAACAGACACGCAAGCTACATAAACATACATGCCTGCTGTACTTGTATTATAATACTTTTATTTAGGGGATATTTTTATCAAGGATGCATTAAATTGACCAATAGTGACAGTAAAGTCATTTATACTGTAACAAAAAAAATGTCTGTTTCAAATGAATGCTGTTTTTTGAACATTCTATTCATCAAAGAATCTTGAAAAAATATGATTCTGCACAACTGTTTTCAACATTGATAATAATCAGAAATGTTTCTTGAGCAGCAAATCAGCATATTAGAATGATTTCTGAAGGATCATGTGACACTGAAGACTGGAGTAATGATGCTGGAAATTCAGCTTTGCTTCACAGGAACAAATTACATTTAAAAATATATTCAAATAGAAAACAATTATTTTAAATTGTAATAATATTTCAGAATATTCCTTTTTTTAATGTATTTTTGACCAAATAAATGCAGCCTTGGTGATCATAAGATAATTCTTTCAAAAACATTAAAAAAATAATAATTCTTACTGACCCCAGACCTCAGTACCTAAACTTAACAACTACAGCATCTACCTTACTTACAATCAATAAGCAGCAAATTAGGAGTTTACAGTTTTTTTTCCCCTGTATTTTTCCTAAATGCAAAGCATGCTGTGGCAAATTCGGCAGACACGACTACTTTTATATGCAACACACCTAGCCACACCACCAAGAGCTGGAAGAGCTGGTAGAGGCGTTCACACAGGATGCATTCAAAGACAACCAGACAGAGAGCAGCAAAAATGCCACAGAATGCAACTACTTTTACATCCTAACACAGTAGTGCTCATGGTTAATAGTACATTAAGATCTCATAGGGAAAAAAAAATGCAAAATAACAACTTTCAGTTTTCATAATTTCTGTAATATATTTGTTGTCGTTGATTGATCATTATTGTTTCATTGACATGTCTGCTTGATGAAATGAACGAGGGAGCGATGCTGAAGCCGTCTGCATGTTTCATCACAGCATCTGTGACCTAGATTCCTGCTTTTCCCCAGATATCCCTCTCCTTAACTCATTCCTGCCTCCCCCTTCATCCCTAGCTCATAAATGTTTGATTATTTCTCCTACAATAGCTGTATTTATGCCATAGCACTCACTCTGACTCTGTAGTAAAGCAGGTGAAGCGAGAGAAAGGAAGGTGTTGCTTATAGTCAGATATTGTCATGTCAGGTCTGTCTATCAAGAGATGGTTGCATGAGTGTGTGGTGTGTTTTAGTTCAGTATAACGCTGCTCTGTGTCTCTGTTCTGCGGTTCAGACTTGACAATCTGAGCGCACGAGACGTTGTCATGCCCTGGATGCGGTTGTCATGGTTACAGTGCAGCAGAGACGAGCCTGTCTCCAGGGTTACCCAAGTGGATGCACATGCAGGAACTGAAGGGGAACCAGAAAAGAATGAAAAAAACAACAGAATTTAACACAAATTTGTCTCTGAATCTGTGATTTTCACTCTCTCTTTTACACACACACACAAACACACATGTGCAGCTGTTAATCTCATTCCAGTAAGCAGACTGAACTGGCTCAGAGAGGTAATCTGCAGAAAACCTGCTTTTTGGACACACTGGGACAGCTGGCGTCAAACGCAGCCAATATACACACACAAGCGCCCTCGTTTTTCTCATCCCTCTTTTTACTGTATGTCTCTCTGCTCTCTTTCAAACACAAATAATGTGAAGTGAATTCACTAAACAGTTTTGAATGTGGTATTTCAGAGTAAAATCCTTTTCCATTCAATAACCACTCACAATCCAAGTTAACCAAGCGATATCTGCTGCCATGAGTTTAAGTCATTATCATGTTAGCACAAACACACACTCTTTTATATGCTAATTAAACTCTTTGCTTGGCAAAAAATTAACATGATGCAAATACAGCCTGTGAAAAGCAATACACAAATTTGCATTTTCTACCAATTGTGGCTACAGTCATACATCAAAATGATGATGAAATGATAGAGATGAGTTGTAAACTGGGCACGTGTCCAAAGCTCAGTGCAGCTGAGAGCACTTTCAGCATTTGGAAGAGCAGATTCTGGTGGCCGTGGTAGTCTGCTGCTGCTGCATCCTCTATAACATTGCACTCAAATCCGCTCTGTAAGATACGGAACTGCAGCGTGCAAATGGTATTCAGAACTAATTTTTGGCCGTTTGTGCCGTTATACGATTTGCATAATTCCTTCAGTGAATCGGCTGCTAAAACAAAGCAGACTTTGCATGCAAATAAACATTGCTATCAGTGAGTGCAGTTCACTGTTAGTCCATGACAGAGAGAGTATATAGAGTATAATACTGAGAATTGGTCCCCAACTTAAAGGTTGACCATATAATTGTCATGACAGACAGACAGACAGATAGACAGACAGATAGATAGATAGACTGATAAATGAAAAAATGAATGAAAGAAAGAAAGAAAAAAAAAAAAATAGATAGATAGATAGACAGATGATAGATATGTATAATAAGTATATATAAAGATAGATAGATAGATAGATAGATAGTTAGACAGTGTTTTCCATTTCAGTGTAACTCATTAATTTTTTCCATGTTCCCCCAAACTCTCTCTCATACACTGTTGCTCTCACTCAATGGACCAAATCATCCCTTTACACCTCCTGCCCCCTTCGGTTGCCATGGTAACAGCCTGTGTGGTGCTAGCGACGGATTGGTTGCCAGGGGCAAATGCTTTCCAATCAAACCTGTTACTGGGGTCCTGAGTAACACCCCGACACATGGAGAGAGGGGTGACGGCTGGAAAAGACAAAACCAGAGAACGTGCGTTTGGGTGAGAGGAAGAGTGACCATTTAGGGCTCTGTTCCAAAACCAAGCAAACTGTCTTATTGTCTTCCTTTTAAGGCAACATCTCAACTGATACAGAACCTCATATAATAAGTGAATGAATAGGAAAGCTCCTAACATGATGCATGAAGTGCAGGAAACTCAACCCACTGAGGTTATGTGGCTAACCTGGCTAAGCTAACAACATGAAACGCTGTTCACATCAAGAATGAGAAATGTGACCCTGGGTCACAAAAGCAGTCATAAGTAGCACAGTTATTTTTGTAGCAATAGCCAACAATACATTGTATGGCTCAAAATTATCGATTTTACTTTTTTTTTTTTAATCATTTTTTTTTTTAATATGCATTGCTAAGAACTTAATTTTGACAACTTTAAAGGCGATTTTCTCAATATTTCAATTTTTTTTTTTTTTTTGCCCCTCAAATATTCCAGATTTACAAATAGTTGTTCTCAGACAAATCATGTCTTATCCTAACAAACCATACATTATTTATTCAGACTTCAGATGATGTATATCAGTTTTAAAAAATCAACACTTGTGGCTGGTTTTGTGGTCCAGGGTAACAAATATAAAGATAACTATAATGATAACTATATTAGCGTCCACACCAACAAATGAAAATGTTTATTATAAACACACACTCTGCCACTTTAAATGCACGACAAGTAGAATGGATTCTGATTGGCTGTCAGTGCTTCTAAAATGAAAATGTTCTTACCCTCAAGTGAATGTTGATAACCAAACATTTGACAGTAGCCCTTGACTTCCATTGTACTTTCTGCCATACTATGAATGTCAGTGTCCTATACAATTTAACCACAAAATACAGAAACTGAGAAATACAGGTTTGGAACGACTGAACTTTTAACAACAATCTATTGACCTGTACTGTACAGGTACTGAAGTACTGAAGTGCTGTACATTTTAAGGCCCAGATACAGAAACAGTCACAACCATTAAACACACACACACACACACACATGTTTGTTTTTGTGAAAAGTGGGGGCATCCCATAGGCGTAATGGTTTTTATACTGTAGAAACTGTATATTCTATTGCCCTACACCTAACCCTACCCCTTACAGGAAACTTTGTGCATTTTTACTTTCTCAAAAAAACTCATTCTGTATGGTTTATAAGCATTTTGAAAAATGGGGATATGGGTTATGTCCTCATAAGTCACCCTCTCCTTGTAATACCTGTGTCATACCCATGTCATTATACAAAGTTGTGTCCTGATATGTCACAAAAACACGCACACATCAACAACAACAATAAAAACACTAATAACACAAAATAGAATAAAATAAAACCCTAAGATGCTTCATCTTTAATGACAGTAAACGCTGTTTTCAATGAAAAACAAACAACTAAAACACCCAGTAATCATTTAACTGTATTTTGGATCAAATAAATGCAGGCTGGGTGAACAGAGGAGAATTCTCTTGATGGTCATTAAAAAATCTTACTGTTCAAAATCTTTTGACTGGTATATCTCTTCTGTTCACCCAGTCTGCATTTATTTGATCCAAAATACATAATACATAATACAAAATATTTTTACTATTTAAAATAACTGTTTTCTATTTGTTCTCTATAAAATAAAATTTAATCCATCCATTCCAAAGCTGAATTTTTTAGCATCATTACACCAGTCACATGATCCTTCAGAAATCATTCATATTTTCTGATTTGCTGCTTATATATTGCTGCTCAAAAAACATTTATTTCAGAAGAACAACATTTATCTGAAATAGAATTTATTATTATTATTATTATTATTATTATTATTATGTTGAGAACAGCTGAGTAGAATGTTTTCATGTTTCTTTGATGACTAGAAAGTTCAGAAGAACAACATTTATCTGAAATAGAATTTTTTGTAACATTATAAAAGTCTTTATCATCACTTTTGATCAATTTAAAGCATCCTTGCTAAATAAATGTATTAACTGAATTCTATCATCACGTGAAAACAAACAAAACTGCCACATAAAACTTTAAAGCCAAGCAGTTGCATTATCAGTGAACAAATTGTTATGCGGACTACTATGCGAATATCCACCTTTCAGCAAATCATTTCACACTACTGGGAAAACATTGCGCTGTCTAGTTAATATTCATGAGGTAAGCGGAAATAGTTTTAAACCTGTCCCCCACATTTCAGATCATCAGTTTGAATCCATTTTGTACATATCTTCCCCAGTCAGAGCAGAAAACATGAAAAGAGCATGCAGATTTCATGTGGGCGGTCACAGGAGATGTGTACAGCCCAGTCAGAAATGACATGCCGAAATGGCTGACAGCAGACAGAGATAACTGTTAATCATACTCAGAGATACAGCGCCACCTAGCCAAAACAGCACACACTGACAGAGACACACACACACACACACACACACACACACACTGTAGAATGTGCAGCGCTGCACATAGCAGAGCACAACATTCAGCACTTAGTGGTTAGAGGACCAGTCCAATTAGGAAACATATTTCACAGTCTTTATAGGACTGACAAACACAACATCATTGCTCAGATTCCCACATGCCACATGTGTTACTAACAGCCCAGCGAGAAAATCACACTCACTTATTCACCACTCCACACTGACTGATTGTTACGTTATTTCCAAGACATCTCATTGTCACATTGTTAACTAGAAAAGCATCCCATCTGCTTGGGTGAATCCAACAGAACTGTCAAGAATACATTCTGCACCAAATTAAAGAAAAATAAATAAATTTTTTTTTTTCAGCATTGTGAGTATATATATATAATATAATATATATATATATATATATATATATATATATATATTTACATATATAGAGTGCTCTTAAACAAAAGGGATTTTTTTTCAGGATTATTTAATGAAGAGAAAGTTCAGCATTATAATGAAATAATATAATTAATAACTATAAATTAAAATAACATAAAAAACAAATAAAACAAAAAAAAACAAAAAAAACAAATAATACATATTAAAACCTCAAAAAACACAAATCAATAAAACACAAAACCTTCATAAAACCCAACAAATTAAAAAACACACAAATAAAACAACCCAACAAAAATATAATGCATTTTAACAAAATTATCAATGCCTTTACAATGCATTATACATAAAGACTATCAAAATCTTTTGTAACACTATAAATGTCTCAACTATCACTTTTGATCAATTTAATGCATCCTTGCTGAATAATAGTATTAATTTCTTGCAAAAAAAGTCTTTCCTAACCCCAAATTATTATTATATTACATTAATTAATGGTGCAACTATGAATTTATAATAAATAAAGCATTTGTCAGAAATAAATCACTGTGTATGTGGCCTGTGTGACACTAAATTTTGCACTGTAAAAAGAGTTTCAAAAAGAAAGACCGGAAAAAAAAAAATCTAATAATTTAAAATATTCATACACCCTAAAGATTTTAATTAGCTGCCAAAGAGCTTGAAGAGAAAAACATACAGAGCTTTTCAACACAATATTTCATTTCCTCTCAATGGAAACCGCACACTGAACACACAGCGGAAGGCCAAGACTATCTCTGTCTCTCTCCTCATAAGAGGATCGCTCATTATTAGAGCTGTTATTAACCTAGTGAGCTGCCTACCAAGACAGCGCTTTAAAGCAGCGTAAATGTGCTCTTGACAGGAACAATAATATAGGCAAGCTAATTAATGTGCTTTCTAAAAAAAAAGAAAAATGATGGATGATTTTACTCAGCCGTGGATAAAGTGTGACACAGACACTAAAACTCATAAGGAAATGAAAACTGGAAGTGTGTATGTGTGTGCAGCGTCACAAATCCAAATCTGTTCCTCTACAGATAAGAAAAACACCAACCTCCAACACAATGTTCATCCACTGAAGGAACAAAAGATGAGAGAGACACAAAAAAAGACATGAAAAGAAAGACGAAGATGAAATGGAAATAAACAATGGCTGCTTTGGAGACGGTACATCAGAGAGAGGAAGACTTGGAAAGAAAGAAAAGGGCACAGGCAGAGACACTCTTCATCTGCTGATCACGTCATGAGGAACGAGTGCAAAGATAAGACCAAAGAATAACAGACGCGTAGATAGAGAGAGAGAGTCAGAGAGAGGGCGCGTGTAATGGATAGCAGATGTTAGAGACGCGGTCAGCAGGGAAATCTGCCTTTATGAGCAAATAATTCCATCGTTTGTGTGAAAAACACTGCATTTTTCCATCCCTCACATGTGAGTGGCTTTAATGACACAATTAAACATCTCCATGTGTGTATGTAGAGCACAACTGGGTGAAGATAATCACATGTATGGAGCAGCTGTGTGGCATCCATTAGCACATTCGGTTATACTCCAGTTAAGTAACTTTTATTCATTTTTCTAAACAGCCAACACAACAGCATCAGCATCTGGAGGAGCCAAGAGGTTTACGTGATGTTTGACCAATGCACAACATATCAAGTTGAGGTTCTCTGGAAAATGTCAACGTTTGAGGTACTGTAAGTTCAACTAAATCTTAGTCAAGTGATCTCAACATAGCAGACCCCACGATGGAGCAACCCAGCTTTTTCAACATGAACTAAAGAGGAAAAAACAACCGGTTTGATATAGATATGCTGAGAAAAAAAAAAGAGAGAGAGAGAGAGAGAGAGAGAGAGAGAGAGAGAGAGAGATCAGAAACATCACAGGTTGCCTTTGATGTGATGATCAAAACTACTGTTCAAAAGTCTCTTATGCTCATCAAGGCTGCATTTATTTGATCAAAAATACAGTAAAAACTGTAAAAACTGTTGTGAAAAATTATTATAATTTAAACAATTAACAATTCTCTATTCTCATATATTTTAAAATGTCATTTATTTCTGTGATGCAAAGCTGAATTTCCAGCACCATTGCAGTCTTCAGTTTCACATGATCCTTCAGAAATCATTCTAATAAGCTGATTTGCTGCTCAAGAAAGATTTCTTAATGTCAGTGTTGAAAACAGTTGGTCAAACCAATGAAATTGAAACTAGATATTTAGGTAACACTATTCACTATTAATTACTTGTTTATTTGCATGCATTTGCATACTGGCTGTTTATTAGTACTTATAAAGCACATATTAATGCAGGACCATATTCTAGATCCCTTGACCCTACCCAGTACCTAAACATAACCACCACAACAACTACCTTTCTTACTAGAAACAAGCAGCAAATTAGGAGTTTATTGAGGGAAAACTAATCTAAAGTGTTACTAAGGATTATGGAGAAGTTGAGGAACATGCATTAAAAAAGTAAAAATCATTTTAGAAGTATCTTTTTCCCTTCCTTTGTCTCTCGTCTCCTCACTCTGTGGTTTATCTGCCGGATGAAAAGAGAGAGAATGTGCAGAGCATGCTCAGATTTCACATTTCTTCTGATCGTCCATCATATTCAGAGACATGGTTTCATTATCTCAGACTCTCTCTCTCTCAGAGTGATAGAGCAGATAAACGAGGGCCATGACACAGGGGCTGACATTCCCTGAGGACATACAGACTCAGACGGATGTGTGTGTGGTCTCGACTCTATTGTGTTATTACAAGAATCAGTCTTTATGAGGCTCAATCATAAGGCATTGTCTGTGATTTTTCAGTCTGATTATTTGAGATAATAAACTGTTAGAAAGCTACCCTGATTGGCCGGTCGTTCTGAGAATCAATCATGCATTTATTCATGCAAAGATACATTTATGTCTCTAAAATATAGCAGACAAAAAAAGTTTTGTTTATTATAAGTGTGCACAGCAGTTTTGTCGTCTGCATTTAAAAAATGCTTGAGTTCTTTAAAGCAGGATGGATTCTGATCGATTGTCTAGGTTTTTTTTTTATGGTTCATCAGCTGCAAAAAAAAATAAATAAAAATAAAATAATAATAATAATAATAATAATAATAATAATAATAATATATATATATATATATATATATATATATATATATATATATATATATATATATATATATATATATATATTTGAAAAAATTATATATATTTTATAACCATAAGACTTAAATTTTGGCTTATATTTATTGTGCTTTAATTATGCTTTTTTGTACTTATCCAGCTTGGATATCTTCCTAATATCTCATGATGAAAATAATATGGGGAGAAACAACATGGGTGAGTATATGACAAAGTTGACATTTTTGGGTGAACTATGCTTTTAAAGCTCCAGTGAAAGCTGGTGTAGGCACATATTGATCCCAGTCTAAACACATTATAGTGGATTAAGCAGAACTTGATATGTGCAATAATTAAATACATTTTTTTGAGGGTGAAACAGCTCCTTAATGAACTGTATTCCAGTACACAGAATTCTCAGATCGGCATAGCTTTGAAGATAAACTCTATCTTTGAGTCGTTTCAAAACAGCTTAAACTTCCCAAACACATTCTCATCTTTCAGAGCACTTGGAACACACACAATACCCACAAAATCCTTGAAAATGGTGTCTCTGCCTTCAGGGCTTAAGAGGAGAGGAAAAGAGACTCTTTGTATGCCATTCTTGGCTGATTAGAGGAAACATTCCCAGGATTCCTCAGTGGCAAGCATGGTTCCATCGCCGCTGGCAACATTCCTATGCCCCCATTCATGCTTATGGATGAGAGAAGAAGAGATATTGTGAGAAATACACCAATCTGGCACTAAAACGAGCTCTGCAATCTATCAATAGACCTTTAAAGTGACAGAAGACAGCTTGGGGTGTATGAACACCAGTGTATGACAATATATAAATTTCTAATGAGTCTTACAATGTCAAGTATTATGTGTATATTGTCTTTTTAGTTTAATTCGTCGAATATTAACCTGTTGGTCCCGTTGTGCATGTTGAATTACTGTAAGAGAAATGTAATTTCATTCTCCCACGTCGTGGCAGAAGTGAACTTGAACTTAAAATTATGAGATTAAAAAAGCCAATTATCATTATTATTGAAATTGAGAAAAATAAATAAAGTCATAATGACACATCATAATTATATTAGAATGACCTCATAACGTTTTTATCCTATAAATATGACTTAGTATTTTGACTTTTTCATCATATAAATGAATAAATGATTTCTTTTTATATTATGATTTAACAAAACATGATTTATAAAATCATATAAAATTTATATTTACCAATATATCATACATTTGCTTTCATAATTTTGCAGCAAGCTCAAAGAGAGAGAGAGAGAAAAAAACAATATGCCCATACTAACATTTTTCCATGAAGAAAGGCATACTAGCAGACTGAAAAAAAAAAAAAATGTCAACATGTTTGAGATGGATTTTTGGAACATGGTAGATGGTTTGTTGCTGTTCATTAAAAAAAAGAAAAAAAGAAAAGAAAAAAACAACAACTAAAAAGTCATTACAAAATTAGATATAGTATTTAAAAAAAAATAAAAAATTGAACTTCATCTAGCTCTCATTTACCAACATTACTAATAATCAGAAATTACAGCCATGGACCAGCTAGAAAGCATCAAAAGCTGGCTTTAACTGGATTCCGTCACCACTGTTACGTGTACAGCTTGATTTTGTTAAGAAATCTTGCACCCAAACAGGTGGCAATAAAAACAGCATCAATATAGCAACAGCCTTGTCAGTAAAAAGCTTGTAACACTATCCATTCCTGACAGAGCAGAGAAAAGGAGGACGTGGCTCAATTCTACAGTCTCAGGAATACAGATGACGCAAAACAGAATAAAGATGAGGAGCATTGTTTCTATGGTAACCATCCTCCCAGTCTAACCCGGGGCTCTGACTATAGTGCCTCCCAGTTTGGAGCTTTTTTCTTCTTTTTTTCTCTCTAAATAATAGAACACAGACCACCTGGAGGGAGACCACACTAGTTAGCAACTGAAGCAGTGAGCTAAAACCAGCATTCCCACACTTCATTTGTGATTACTGTTTAAAGATTTTTTTAAATTCATTTTATAGTGATTGCATTTACAAGAGCAACTGATCTCTTGCTAAAAAAAAAAAATTAAGGATCATTTTCTAGCCAATTAAATATTTTACAGCTGCATTTTTACAACATATTAGGATATTATCTAGTAGATTTTTAATGGGAACCCTATATAAAAAAGAAGACAGGAAATATGACACAAACTTTAAAAAGTAAAACAATAACAAGGTCTGCATGAGGGTTCCCTCGCGAGATTTCAACCTGAAATTTCAAACTAAAGTTGTAAAAGGTAAATTTGACATCTTAACAGCAACAGGAGCTTAAAACATAATGACAACATTACACAAGAGTGATGCCAAACCAGTGGAGAAAATCACAGGCTGCCCTCCTCGAGCTCTAGAGATTTAGTCTCAGTGCTGCCAAGCCACACAAACACAGATCTCTGCCACGTCGTCTACCTCACACTGATTATACCTATAGCAAACACTGGCAAAGACATGGCAGGTAAATTAAATACAAACGATGCCAACCGCTGCATTGCAAACCCAAATGAGACGCCAACCTAAGTGATGTAGACCACTGTGTGCCAGTGTGGTCAGATCTGAATTACTACAGCAGACGCAAACCATTACACCAAAGTCAGCTTTCTAAATTTGTTAAATACAATAACTGATTCATTTTAAATGTTACTGGGGTATATTAAAGCCTTTTTATGCACATTTTAGATCTAACAATGGCTAATTATCTAGCTATCTAACATACCTTCTTTTGGCCAAATTCAGGCAGCACTACATGTTTTATTCACAGAGAATAATATATGCAACAACAATGTTTGGATTGTAAATATTATTAAACGTAACCATATACAGTATATGAATACTTTTCAATATTGTATGTGTTTCTCTCCATATTTTTTTCTTTGAGCATGTTGCAAAATTATAGAAGCCAAATTCCATCACATAAGAAAAAAAAAAAAAAAACATACTTCATAATCATTTTGAAATAAGTCATAACTATGAGATAAAAAGACCTGCCAGTTATGTCATAATTATAATAATGGTTTACCAAATGATTTGGACAAGCAAAATTAGTCATACTTATGCAATTATTATTATTATTTATTTATTTTTTGTCATAATTATTACTTTTTACCATACACTTGACTTAAAAAGTCAAAATTATGACATACTATCTCATAGACTTTGTCATCATTTTGACTTTATCCAATAATTAAAATTTTCTAAAACATTTTTTGTTTTTGTTTAATACGGAAGAAACGGGCTTAAAAACACTTAAATATATATATATATATATATATCTATATATATATTATATATCATATATTTTATATATTATCCATTATAATACCACACACACACACACACATACAAAAATTTATTATTTATTATCCAAATATTGCTGGCTCTTTGACAGTTTACTTTTGTTCGCTATGAATACAAGCATCTGCTAAATGCATAAATGTAAACGTATTCAACTCAATATTGTACACTTTATACTACAGTAGATGCATTGCAGGCAGGATTGCTTTATGCTATTTACATGTGAGCATGACAATGTAATGTGAAGTAATGTGAAAGTACAGAGAAAGAGCCAAAGTTCTAGTCACTCATATGTCATTGTCCCTCTAAACTCTGATAAACCTAGAGAATACTGAAAAGAACAAAAACAGGCCAACATCACCAGCATTCAGACAGAAACACTTCACAAACCTGCTGTTCAAAGCTCATGAACTGGAGAGTGGTCAGGTGTGTGTGTGTGTGTGTGTGTGTGTGTGTGTGTGTGTGTGTGTGTGTGTGTGTGTGTGTGTGTGTGTGTGTGTGTGTGTGTGTGTGTGTGTGTGTGTAAAACAGTAAAGGACTCTTCAAGTTTCAAGGCTGAAGATTGCTGAATTAACTGAAAGGGTTTTAGACTGAAAGGAAAGTTAAAGAGTGATGAGAAGAGTTCATTAAGAATCTCATTATATTTAATGGGCTTAGTTAAACGTATAGGAATTGGATAATGAGCTGCCACGCCTCATCCTGTTTCTCTTTTTCAATATATTCCCAACTCACCACTCCTCAAATACTAAATCACACTTTCTCAAAACACACAAACATTTCTACAGATCTTGACAGGTTTTTTAATGTTCCTCAAACATTATGGTTAAGGTTTGTTGTGCAGTTAATTCAACTTGAACAACTTCCATAAAGACACAAGTCTGATAGATAATCATTCAAGAGTGAGCAGTCTATTTTCATATATTCATATTTTTGAGAAACTTAAAATATGAAGATCTCCCTTTCGACCAACATTCATGGACTTTTCAAAATATAACTCACAGGAATGATGTCACTGTAATATTTGCAAAAAAAAAAAAAAAAAGAATAAAATAAAAAAGGAGTTTTAGGGATTGATAATCAATATCTAACCAGATGACAAAATATCATTTGCAATTACATGGTGAACTTTTATGTTAAGATATGTTATCTTGTTAACTTTTAAACGCAGCCTGTCCCACAACTTGTGTGGTATATGTAGGTAAATTGAGATATAGCTCTAGTGGTAGTCAAAAGCTTTTTTTCAGACTTTTCAGACACATACATTACATGAAATTAGATAAAAATGCAAAATAACCATTTCTGAGATGACTGCACACCAATCACTCAATTAGACATTCACCATGAGGCCTTGTGACAACCGTGTAGCACCGTTTTTAAGTTTAGTACTGTACCATGCACTACTTTTTAAATGTATAAAGCAAACAGCATATGAAGAAAACAGTAAGCAATAAAAACACACAGCCAAACACCGCCATAAAGTACGCAAAAAAAAAAAAAAAAAAAAAAAAACCCTTCCATACTAACATCAGTAAGCTGTAAACTGAAAAGCTGAAATTAAACTTAGCAACCAAGCCATAACTTAAAACAAAGGGGGAAAATGTTAATAAATAAATAAATAAATGTTAATTTTAATTATTTAAACTACTAAAAAGCTGTTTATTTTGGGAGAAATGGTATGCACTACCTGCTCCACTATAACAACAGGTTTGGGTCAAGCCTGCCATCTGCTGTCCCCTAAAGAAACTGCTGTGTTTAAACTCTCATTTCAGACCACATTTAAAACGTATCGCAGCCAATGTCTGCTGCATTGATTAAAGCAACTAAAATAAATGAGGCTTATGTTTTAATAATGTATGCTTAAAGATGTTTCTCCTGAAGGTATATTTAGATCGCAAGTCATCATCTCCCTGTTTCCAGAAAGTCGCAGCAGATGCCTGCGAGGCAAACCCAGACTTCTGAATATTAATAAGCGTTTCAGCACACTATTAATACCTAAATTAGATTTAGAATAGTTTAATAACCAGAACAATGCGATGTGGGTTTCTTTTTTAAAGTAAGCCTCTGGCTAGGTCATTTTTTAATTGTTCTTCTATGCGTCAGACGGATGACTTCAGCCACTGTTTTCACCATCTCTGGGTTAAACATAGGCTACTTCATCATTTTCATTTGACTGTATTTCTGTGTGTGTGCCTGTAGTGTGTTTCACTGCTCTCAGAGTGTGATTATGTTTCATTGAGTTTGACTACTGGAGTCTTCATCATCATCATATCTCAGTAAAAGTCCAAGAGTTTAGTCTTCATCCTGACAGCTCATTCGGAAAACCCATTATGTTTCTAAGCAACTAAATGTGAAGGTAAGCCTTAAAACAGTTCCGATGGTGTGTGTGTGTGTGTGTGTATATATATATATATATATATATATATATATATATATATATATATATATATATATATATATATATATATATAAATTAATTACAGGTAGCATAAAAGAGAGTTGCACGCTATATTCAAAGTCTTCCAAGTATGTACAATATAGCACAATATTGTGGTTTTAAATTGGCAAAAAGAAAAAAGGCTATTCAAACAAATCACCAATTTGCATGATATTGCTTTTAATGGTGATGTGCATTGGAAAAATAGAGGACAATATAACTGTAAAAAGTATTGACAGCTTGAGACCCATTTTTAAATATGTCTACATGATTATGATCAAAGTAAAGGTCTAGAAAAAAACTTTTGAGATGCAGCATGCAAGAGATTTGGATGATATGAGTCAGTCTGGAGGCTGTATTCACCAAAAGATGAGCCTTACCTTAAAATAGGCCTGAAATATAGGCCTGCAGTTTAATCCTATATTGATACAAAGTGTTATTTAAGTGTCAAATAAATGGGAACTCAAATTATCATTATATTGTATATTGTAAGCCAAGTGACCCATGATCATCTGGATGAAATGCTAAGCACCGATATATCACAATTACAATTTCAGTCTATGAGAAGATGAAGACAAGGACAGGGAAATAAAGTGGACAGCACAGGAACACCAGGCGCATTTAGTGAAAGTACTTTTTTTGTTATTTTTGCATGACATTTTTTTCCATTCCACACAACACTGAACAAGGCCATGGAGCATCAGCAGAATGAATGAAGCATCTCTCCATCTCCATTCTCAATGCCAGAATAACTTGCATGAGATTAAAGGTGTTAGCATTTCAAGAGAAGCTAAATTAAAAAAGAAGCCTATATGCCAAAAAAAGAAACATAACTTACATATATTTTTCATGTGAAGGATTATTTTCTAATCCTAGAAGAATGATGAACAGTTTAATAGATTACAGCTAATCAGGAGCCCCGGCAGTTAATTTGCATTCTCCCACTGAAATCTCCAAAGAAGAATAACATTAATGTACATACGGCAGTTACAAATGGCATTGCGAGATGACCTCTCCTCATTAACTGGTACGTGCTTTCTCTGCTCAGTCTTCGTGTTTCACCGCAGGTCATTTTTTAGGACAGCCAGAGTGAGACCGGATCACCTCATCACACTTCACATCACTGCTTGGTGGACATGTGTTTAGCTAGCGTGTATATTTCATTCGCAGGAGGTGACCCGTTCACTGGACTGGTTGAATGAGCAGGTGTGGCCGTAGACTAGGAGTTATATATATTAAGCATGATTCACTTTGGGGACAGCAACGCCTCACGTCGATATCGGGCCAGAATTCCCTCCACCAGATTCTCACTCCCAGTTCTCCCAGTCCTCATCTTCCAACTGGTAAAGAAATAAAATAATGAAAACTGAATTTATTACTGCACCTGGTATTGCCATTCCTCTCGGGTGATCACATCACAAATGGACAGCACAAAATCCGAAATGTCTTGTGTTCGAATCACTCAAAAATCATTTGGAGGTGGTCAGACAAACTTATGACCACATTGCAAGTAAAACTGTAGTTTTTTTAAAATAAAACTTTGGTTTTGAATAAAATTTAATAAGAAGTAACATCTAGTGCTACACGATTTGGGCAAAAAAAATAAAAAAAAACAAATTTAGATATTTTTCTGTTTACAACTGCGGTAGTGATTTAAAATGATTTTAAAGTGTTTTGTTTTTTTTGTTTTTTTTCTAGGGCTGCACAATTAACAACTTTTGTCTTTATGTTAATATGACTAATAATAATTATTATTATTACTACTAAATAAAAATAAATAAAAATATTACCATTGTAATTACATAATATCAAAATAAAATCATGCAAATATTAAAAAACTATTAATAAAACTAAAACAATAATATTAATAACAATATTGTTATTAATCATGTTATAAGCAGCCCAGACTCGCAGCGCTTGCAGAGATGGAGCAGCATTTACTGCGAACCAAACTTGGACTAAATCGAGCTGAATATGACACTATTGTCTTCTGTAGAACTGCTTCATAACTGAATCTAGTTTGTTCATAATTGACAAATCTTGCAACATTGACACTTATTGAACACTGAACTGAGTTGAGATAAATATCAACACTGCTGTCTTCAGCAAAGCTGCTTATCACTGAATTGTTTCATAACTGATGAACTTTAAACAGTTATTGAACTGAACTGTCTGGAGCTGAATAATGACACTATTGTGTTATTAGAGCTGCTTTACAGCAGAATTTGAATTTGCCTCATATTTGATGAGGTTTGCATGACTGTTTCTGTTCTGTTTTATACCATGAAGTTGCTTTGAAACAATCTGTATTGTATAAAGCACTATAAAAATAAAGCCTACTTGACTTGTAAATGCGAAAGCATCCTGATGAGCCTCGGAAAACATCATATAACAGGCATCCTACTCGGAGTCGGACACCAATCAGCTAATCCACTAAAACAAGAACTTTGAACTGGCCATGATATCTAAACTCAGTAAAACAAATTCTTTATCTTAGATGAAAACAGCTACCAAATAAAGAAAAGAACACAGTCTAGTCACTGTCCAATCACAGCCAGAAAATATGAAGTAAAACAGTATTATTTCTAAACATGGTGTAAAGATCTTGAGCATTTCTACTTAGGGTTAGGCACTAACTAACTAACTGTCTTGAGGAACAAACCTCTTTTGTTGCGTCGATTTTAGACAAAGCCATCTGAACCTCTTCTTCTGTCATATCCAGATCGAAATCCTTCTCCCAGTCTTCACTGACATCTGTACTCGAACCTACATGTGCACAAACACACAGTGCAGACATACCATCAGAATTCAATACTTCATTCATACTAAATGATGTGCTATGGTTTAAAAGTTAGTTGGTGTTTTTTTTTTTACGATTTTATGCTCACCTAGGCTGCATTTCTTTTAATAAAATTACAGTAAAAACAGTAATATTGTGAAACATATCTACAACTTAAAATAATGTTTCTGTTTGAATATACTTTAAAATGTCATTTATTCTTGTTATGTAAAGCTGAATTTTCAGCATCATTACTCCAGTCTTCAGTGTCATGTGATCCTTCAGAAATCATTCTAATATGATGATTTGCTGCTAAAGAAACATTTTGGATTATCAATATTGAAAAGAGTTGTGCTGCTTAATATTTTAACAGAGAGGAGCAGCATTTATTTAAAATAGAAATCTTTTGTAACATTATAAATGTTTAGACTGTCACTTCTGATCAAATGCTAGGTTTTGATGTTTTGATAATATTTCTTTATTCAAAAGGAGTTTCACCTTTCTTGCCATTATTGGAGGGTGTGGATTTGCCGCTGTCTGAGTTGAGCTCAAACACTCGGAGGTCTTGAGCTACGTCGTCTCTGGCGGTCTGTGAGGGTCGCTCCTCTGGGAATGTCTCCTGTAGACTGGCCTCTGAGAGTTTCTGAGAGACCTGGTCTGCAGCGGGCGATGGCTGCGTGACTCTGATGGTGACAGAGTCTGCTTGATTCTCGATCTGGGTGGGGAAGCTGACGCTGTCGCTGCTTACAGAGGGAGTGACGTCAGATGCTACGTTGCTGCTGGAAACCACCACTTGAGAGGGTGAGGAGCTTTCAGGGGTGGCCTCTATTGTTACCGAAGGGACACATGCCTCTTCGACAGGTGGAGTGAAATCTAAGCGAGAAGACGATGTAGCCCCGAGAAACTCACCTAGAGAGAGAGAGAAGAAAGATGCTGATAAAGGAACACAAATGCTCTGTTCTAAAATATCGTGAGCTGCCTTTTAAGGCAAATAAACAGAAAGGTTAAACTAGCTAGTATGCTTGACAACCTCCACTAAAAATCCAGATAAACTGCACTAAATTATGCAAATGTTAGCCAAACCTTCTTCGTCCTCTTCCTCCCAACCAAGACTCTCAGAATGATCCGTCTGCTCTGCTCTCTGCTTCAGCGCTACTCTCCTGGCCTCCTCCTACAAACACACACATTTAAGATAAGTAAGGTTAAAATGCCACCACATAGACATTAATGACAACTCATTAAAACAAAAGGCATATTAATTGGTATCCTCATACTAGAACATATAGACCCAGAACTGTTTTACTGACCAGCTTTTGTGATTTACAGAAAGTTTAAGAATGACACAAGGGTGAGTAAATTTACATTTAGCAGACGCTTTTATCCAAATGAGGACAATAGAAGCAATCAAAATCAACAAAAGAGCAATGATATATAAGTGCTATAACAAGTCTCAGTTAGCTTAACGCAGTACACATAGCAGGTTATAATATAATAAATCAAAAGAAAACCGATAGAATAGAAAAAGAATGGTTAACAAAATTCCAAGGTGACTTAAAATAATGTTGCTGAATTAATTTGATATCTTTTTTATTAAAATATGTAATAAAATAACAAAAAACAATAAAACAATAATAATAGAAAAAATTTTAAACTGCTATATATATATATATATATATATATATATATATATAATATATATATATATATATATTTACATTTATATATTTACATTTAGTCATTTAGCAGACGCTTTTATCCAAAGCGACTTACAAATGAGGACAATGGAAGCAATCAAAAACAACAAAAGAGCAATGATATATAAGTGCTATAACAAGTCTCAGTTAGCCTAAACACAGTATACGTAGCAAGGGCTTTTAAATAATATAATAAATAAAAAGATATATATATAATATATATATATTTTTTTTCTTTTTTCTTCACTCAACAACTGTTGTTTTTATTAAAGAACATGCTGTTCTTGAAACATCTGGAATCACAAAACTATAAACAGGAGTCAGGACCTATATAAAAAGCCTTTGATTATTATATTAACAATGAGGGACTAACTGAAATGTTTCACCCATAAAATAAAAATGTGATTTAACATTTCTCACCCTCAGGCCATTCGAGATCAGCTGAGTTTGTTAGTTCATCAGAACAGATTTGTAAATGGTGCTTGATCTGATTTTTTGATTTCTCAAAAAATCTGAATTTGATTTCTCTCCTGTTTCAGACAAGATGGCTTTTTCCAGTGAAGAATGCGATATTATGGATAGAGGACATATTTTAGCCAGAAGCAGAGGTTTGTAGTTAAAAATGCCTTTCAAACACACAGCTTTTCACTTCACAAGATGTTAATTGATGGACTGGAGTGGTGTGCATTATTGTGATGTTTTTATAAGCAATTTAGACTCTCATCAATTTTTCCAAATCTGTTGGACTCATCTACATCTTGGATGGCCTGAGGGTGATTAAATATTCAGCAAATAATTAATTTTTGTGTGAACTGTTCCTTTAAACAGAACGGCTGCCTTATACCTAAAGCCTGCAAACCAACTGCATATACATGCATGACCAGCAGATGGCGCTACCATATTAAACTTTAACTGAATGGGTGTTTGATACCACACCTAGAACAAATATGAAACCTCAACAAAAGAAAGTGCTGTGCTGGTAAGTTTCCTGTGACTCATTCTGACGACATTATGTTGTTTGAGCGTCTGAGCTGTGTGTGTTCAGATAAGCTCATAAGCCTGATTTCAGCTCAAGGGTCAGTATTAGACACAGATCTGCTGTACCTGCTCCAGCTGGAACACTTTATAGAAGTACCGCTGCCAGAACTCTGAATGAGCCACTGCTGCCGGCACCTGACATCAACACAAGCAAATTAATTATTTTATTATGTGGAATAACATGCATGGAAGAATCGTAGTCAGTAAGGAAGTGCATTAAAGGTTGCATCATACCATTTTAGTATAAAGAGCTCTTATGGCGGGGCTGTTGACCAGCATTTCAGAGATCTCTGCTTTCCTCTCTTCCAGTGTGAAACTGGACAACCAGGCATCAAACTGCTGTGGAGGGCCTGGAAAGAGAAAAATACATGGAATGCTCTTCAAAACTCTTAAAAACACATCCGTGTTTGACATATAGAGAAAACATGAAGCATTTACACACCGTCAGGCTCATTGCAGTATGTAGCAGGGTCTGCTTGAAGACTGTAGAGTCGAGCCTGAGAGCAAATGCAGTATATGAATTTAATTATACATGTAAATTTTGTATGCATGTATTTAATCTAGTATTTCTTTAACCTATGTGGACGTGGCGGACCTTGCTGCTGTCATACACCTCTGTTGTGCCTTCCGGAGTGGCTACCAGCGTGATGACATCACAGTCGATGGTCATGTCTTGGGGAGGGGCCAAAGTGTCTGTGATCACGCCCAGAAAATTCGAAATGCCCTTCTTCACCTTTTCAGTGGCCTCTGATGAACTTTCAACCTAAAAAAAAGCAAAATAGCATATAAACTATCATTTGTGGCTAGGGTTTGCATCTACATAAACTAAACTAAAGGGCTGATATGTCTAGCTTTAGCACTGAAGACTAAACAAGGCAAGAAGGTAAGAATTATCATTGTTTTGGTGTGTTGTGAAACTGTTTGCTTACTGCCAGTTTGCTCTTAATGGCGCTCGCTGTTGCCACAACGGAGCATGCCGTGTCATGTTGGACCACGCTGGAGAATTCTGTCAGGTCCCGTTTGATAAACTCGTATGCCTCAGCTGACTGTTGAGACAACCCAAAATCATTTTATGATTTGTATTCATATAAATATTAATTTCATGAGCACTCATATTCATTTCAAAACATATTCATTCAAATAAACATGAAATATTCGCATAAATAATACAAATAGAGGCAGAACTGAAACCAAATGGGGACAAAAATTTTAGTAATTTAGCTATCAGTAAAATTATTTGATCTGCATTTTGACTCCACATTAAAAATCTGGGATGTATTTGCATCTAAACCTGGAATTAAATATCGTTTAAGAATGAAACAAAGGTTATGACATAAAAATAATAAAGCAAAAGGGGGCACATATGTCTGTCTTGCACTACTGTCTGTTCATCCAGAATACTAAGTAATCCATTTGCACACTGAAATATTTTCTATGCACTTTACTGTCCATTGCACTAGTGTAAATGATGTTCATAGTTTCTGCTTATAGTGTACATACACTTTCAATTCAAGTTTAATTCAATTCAAGTTTATTTGTATAGCGCTTTTTACGATACAGATCATTGCAAAGCAACTTTACAGAAAATTAAGTTTCTACAATATTTAGTAGTAGAAACACTTTTACATAATCCATCTGTATAGTATCTTCATTGCACACCTATCTGTATATCATGCTATCTGTATATCATGCTATATTTATTATACATTTGTAACATATTGTAGACCTTGTATATTCTGTACTTACTGCTAATTGCACTTCTGGTTAGATGCTAACTGCATTTCGTTGCCTTGTATCTTACTTGTGCAGTGACAATAAAGTTGAACCTAATCTAATCTATTCTAAATACTAAAAATGTATGTTGATTTTTTTTTCTTCAGTTCAACTGTTTCACTCACATTATTATGCTGATAATGTGCGAATAAATCCTTTTTAATAAAATTTAAAAAGAATGTAAAAAAGTAGCATCTAACTAGTGGTTTCACAACTTCTAGCACTGCTTCTAAGCACAGCTCAATCACTGCTTTTCCCAAACACACTGCTGAGAGATTCCTAAAACATTTCAGCATTATCCATATGACACGTCCACACTGGATCGGATCTGGATTACGGTCTGGATTTGTCTCACCTTGTCTTTGACGGCCTGGAAGCTCTGTGTCAACCAGCCTCCCCACCATCCTCCTTCCCTGTGATCATCACACACGATTCTAATCATTAGTAACCATCACAAATGATACATCCGGGTAACTTCTGTTATACTGTATCATTAGATCTCTATAACTTAAAGGGTTAGTTCACCCAAATATTAAAATTATGTCATTAATGACTCACCCTCATGTCGTTCCAAACCCGTAAGACCTCCGTTCATCTTCGGAACACAGTTTAAGATATTTTAGATTTAGACCGAGAGCTTTCTGTCCCTCCATTGAGAATGTATGTACGGTATACTGTCCACGTCCAGAAAGGTAATAAAAACATCATAGTAGTCCATGTAACATCAGAGGGTCCGTTAGAATTTATTGAAGCATCGAAAATACATTTTGGTCCAAAAATAACAAAAATTACGACTTTATTCAGGATTGTCTTCTCTTCCGGGTCTGTTGTGAACGCGACTGCTGTGACTGTTGACGTCGACGCTGCTGACGCGCCCAATAACAAAGAAAACACGCTGCGTGACGTCAGCGGCGTTCACTACAGTGTTGTGAACGCCTCACAACAACCCGGAAGAGAAGAAAATGATGAATAAAGTCGTCATTTTTGTTATTTTTGGAAAAAAAAGGTATTTTCAATGCTTCAACAAATTCTAACGGACCCTCTGATGTCACATGGACTACTTTGATAATGTTTTTATTACCTTTCTGGACGTGGACAGTATACCGTACATACATTTTCAATGGAGGGTCGGAAAGCTCTCGGACTAAATCTAAAATATCTTAAACTGTGTTCTGAAGATGAACAGAGGTTTTATGGGTTTGGAACGGCATGAGGGTGAGTCATTAATGACAGAATTTTAATATTTGGGTGAACTAACCCTTTAGGAGAGAAAAAAAATGCCTGTGTTGTAATTTAAGGAAGCATTTGTCTTTCTAAAAACTATCCTCTGGTCAAACTCTGGCACTTAAACTTCATTAATTATAACTTGACTATTTACAGACTGTCAAACAAATAAACAATGTTATATAATTGTGACTACAAATCTTTAAAAAAATAATAATAATAATAATATATTTTTTTTTTTTTAGGTTTGATCTCTGGCGTATTTGATGTAGATATTAAAAAGTACAGCATAGGAATGAGACATATAATCGATCATGAATAAATCCTAATGTGTGTGAATAGTCTGATCACTCCAGCTCTGGTCTGGAACATTCTGTGACATACGAGCTTTATGAGTCCTTCATTTCAATATCTGAACATTTCATTTCAGCCTTTTACTGTGATATACATGATCTAAGCCGTGTGTCTGTTATATTAGATGGGTTTATATGAATATTATACCTAATAACGATGTCTGTAACATGCATGTTTTTGTTCATGACTCTGTGATATTTTTGTAAACAAACCCGTCTGACTTCCTCCTTCACATCCGCCAATAAAACTCATAATTTAAAAAGGTCACCAACATCTCTTAAATGCGGATATGCACTCTTTAGAGTTAAATTAATGTTGCTAAATGACAACATGTTATTTATATCTTGCATTAAAACGACAAAGTGAACAGTTATGTGCTGTAAACTCACCCGTCTGCCATCTTCAGCGCATGACGACATTAGTATGGCCTGAACTCTGACCTCACCAACGCGTCAAAATAACATTCATAAACACCGCGTTAAACACAGTGAGGATAATTTATTAATTAGTTTGATAGTGATATAACGCAGTAACTTGCGCTAAAAAGAGAAAATGTGTATAAAAGAGTTAGTTAAAAATATTTTTCAAATTACACTGCGTAGTAAGGCAACCGCAAAGGATCAAGATTTGTGATGAAACGCGAAAAAGCCTGTCATTACACTGACGGCCTGTAGGGGCCACCAAAAGCAATAATCACTCAGCGCAATAAACTAATTTATGGATTAAATTAATTCTGTAAAGAACACTTTGTAGGGAATATTACATGTGTGTCAGAAAAGGAAAAAAAAAATCTGACAAATATTTGACTTTGTATTTCATGAAATTTAAGAACTATAAATAATTACGATTTATTTATATACTTGTAAAATGAAAAAATAAACTAACTAAATAAATATTTATATAAGGGCTGTAAAGTACTATTTGCATATTTCCTAAACTTATATTTCTCATCTTTAGAACTATTTTTAAAATGTATAAGATATTTTATCTGACAAATATTTGACTTTACATTTCATGAAATTTAGGAACTTTAAATAAATGTATAAAGTATATATTATAGTGTGTGTGTGTGTGTGTGTGTGTGTGTGTGTGTGTGTGTTTGTGTGTGTTTGTGTATACTATTTATATTATATATTACTTATATAAATAAATAGAATGATGAGAAAAACATTCTAGATTTTAAAGGATATATAACAGCTTTGAACTGTTTTTCCTTTTGTTTCTCTTTTTTAAAACTATATTGCAATGTTAAATTTACTAGAATTTTGAGCATCATTTGATCAAAATCAGGCTCTTAGTTAGCTGTCTCATAGTTTAGAGGACTGGAAAAAATCACAAATGGCATAAAGTCTCATGGGAGAGAGTTTGTCTCGTCACTTTGTTACACATAATCAAGAAATGAATTTGTTCATAATGGAACTGACACGAGGAGTTTATCACCTCATTAGAATTCAGAACAGCCCATATGGATTGAGTCCTAATGGGAGTGCTTAACTACACACCTGAGGGCCCGGGCCCCTCACATTATATACACGTGTGACCCCCGTCTCAGCTGTGTGAGCGGCTGACAGGAAGTGAGGTTTAACAGGATGTCACCAGGTCGGGTGAGTGCTGCCTCTCTCTTAATTGAAGCCTCCTTGAGCAATATGTGCGTGAGTTCCACAATATGTCCCCCAAATGCTCCCCAATCGCACTAATTGGGACCTTTGGTTCCCTAATTAACTCTGTCAGTCTGAATCTGTGGCCGCAGAAGGTGTTTTCATGCATTGATTAGATGATCCCACTATGCCACATTCAGAACAGATTGCAGATGTATCATTGGGCACCAAAAACACAAGAAGAGAGAATGAGATCTCATGTAACCACTTACAGGCTGGATGGTTCAATCTCAGACAGATAATAATATTGCACACTGCATGCAGCTGTGGTAACCAAAATACTTTTAAGAAAAAAACCCATAGAAAAACATTTTAAAAATTCTTACAGAAAATCACCTTGTAAAAATTTGTAAGAGGAAATTAACTTGTAACGGTATTTTAGAATTTTACAGTATTTTCTGCTTTTATTTGATCAAAAATACAGTAAAAAAAAAAAAGAAAAACCTTGAATGCTGCATGCAGCCTTGTTGAGCATAAGAGACTTCTTCCAAGAACACGGAAAAAATATATAAACATCTATAATAGTTATTTTAAATGTAATAATATTTCAAAATATTAGTTTTTACTGTAATTTTGAACAGATATCCATTTATTTGATCAACAATAAAGTAAAAAATTATACTATATGTATGTGTTTATATATATATATATATATATATATATATATATATATATATATATATATATATATATACATATATATATACATATATATATATATAGTTATTTTAAATTATAATATTTAATAATATTAAAATATTTAATAATAATTGTAAAAATAATACAAACATTTGACTGTTGTTACTGTATTTTTAAACAATGAATTACATTTATTTGATAAATATGGTATGCAAAGACATTTTAAAAATCTTATTGTAAAAATATATGTATAAAACAGTTATTTTAAGTTGCAATAATATTTTACAATATTACCCTTTATTGATAACCTACATATGTTCATATGCTTGCCTATGTGCCTCTACCTTTCCCTAACAAGCATTCACATACAGATACATCCCCTGCTGTTATCTCTCTATGGACCATTACCATCTGCCCTCAATCAGGAAACACCAGCTTTGCACAAGTCAATGTGTCTAATTATCCCTGTGCAGCAGGCCGGGCCACAGCTCCCAGTAATCCCCACAATGTGTTCAGCTTCCCATACCCACCTGTGCCTGGGACCTGGAGCGGGGGCCCCAACTCAGGGGGATCGCAGGGACACAGGGACACGCAGAGGGAGCTTCTTCTCCGGGCAGGATGGCAGCTGCCTCCCCCCGCTGGGACGTTCACCAGCTGACTGCGAGCAGGCCCCTGACAGGAGCTCTTTAGCGCTGTCAATGGGCCCATAAATAAGGAGCTAAGGGTCTTTGTGTTGCCGTTGGAGTGTCAGGGCCCTCTGCAGGCCGACTGGGCAGGTTACCGCATCGAGAAAAAAACACAAAAAGAGGGGGCTGTGTTACGGGCTGCCCCCTGTGCCCTCTCTTTGTGTTCGGAGCGAGTGCTATTGTCTTCCGCCATTTAGGGTGAGAGAGAGAGGGAGGAGAGCAGAGGAGGAGAGGAGACTCATCTCTTCATCTCTCCTCTGATCTTTCAGTTGTCGGCCCGGGATTCCTATGAGGAGAAATGTGTATTTTTCACGCTTGATTTATCTCTTGAGAAATACAGTCTCAAACTGCGTGCGTGTGTGTATAAAGGATTTCACACAAATGAAGATTTCAACTACAAAACGCATTGGATTGTAGCATTTTGCATCCTGCGCGCTGGCACTATTATGAAATACACTCGTAAAAAATAAAGGTTCTTTATTCGCACTGATGTTTCTATGAAGAACCTTTAACAATCATGGAACCTTTCCATTCCACAGAAGGCTCTTTAGATTTTAACATGTTGCACACACTTAGAAAAATTGTTATTTTAAGAACTGTTCACTGAAAGGTTCTTTGGGACACTAAAAATGGCTTCTATGGCATCACTGCAAAAATACCCCTTTGGAACCTTTGTTTTAAAGAATGTCTGCTTCGCTATTAGTAATGTATGGTCTAAAAACTGCACTCCTAAAAAGAAAGGCTGTTTATTTGTATTGATGGTTCCATGAAGAACATTTAACATTCATGGAATATTTCCATTCCACATAAGGTTCTTTATAGTGGAAAAAAAGTACTTCTGATTTTTAAAATGTTCTTCACACTAAGACAAAAACAGCTTTATTTTTAAGAGTGTTGTACCATGGTGTGTTAAATCAAAGATGCTACCCAAGGCTGTGATTTTACCATGCAAAGAGCCTAAAATCCACTCATTCAGTGATGTTTTAAAACATTAAAAGTTAACATTAAATAGTTAATATTTCAAAGGAGAGCTCTTTTAGTGTTCTGTGCTCCTAACAGCAAAATCTGTGCCATGTGGTAGATAAACACAAAATAATGTTCCCTCAGTTTGTAAAAACTAAAATTGTGTGCATATTAATTCAGTTTAAATGGAAGTCTAAAAAAGCAAAGCTTTCCACTAATAAACATTAAAATACACAGTTTCAAAAGTATCACCAAAAAAAGTATATGCTTTTGTTCCTCTTTTGTCAGACGCTTGGGATAAAAGCATCTGCTTAAATGAATAATTGTAAATAAAAGTAAAATATTACTGTACATGTTGATAAAATATTTCTGCTTCATTCCTCCCAAGGAATGCCTTGCCTGACTTCTATAGTGACTGATATCTAGTGCATTAGGGTAAACTTGAACTGCATGATGAGTCCAAATTCCATACAGAGGTCAGTGACGGCATGCAACTGATGTTGGCTATAGAATTGCACTTGTTTAGAATGCACAACATTCTTTTTAATTCTGAATTGTAGTGCATGGTGAGGCCATATGCATTTATATTGCATGCATATATTAAATACTGAGTAAATTTTGCATTTATTATCTTATTGAGTGCACATACTACTCGTGTAAATTTGGGTTTGTAAGGTTTTTAATGTTTAAAGAAGTCTCTTCTGCTCAACAAGGCTGCAACTATTTGATCACATATACAACAATATTGTGAAATATTATTACAATTTACAATATCTTCTTTCTATTTAATTATATTTTCAAATAAAAATTATTTCATGTCATGCAAAGCTGAATTTTCAGCATCATTACTCCAGTCTTCAGTATCACATGATCTGAGGAGAAGAGGAGACTCATTCTAATATCCTCATTTTCAGTTGTCGGCCCAGGATGCTGCACACTTGATTTAGCTCTTGAGAAATACAAGAAACATCTATTGTGTGTATAAAGGATTTCAATATTTTCAATATAGAAATAGAACAGTGAAATTATCTACCAACATAAAAATTTTGTGGAAACCATGATATGTTTTAATTTAACGCATTCTTGTTGAATGGATGTATCAATTTATATAAATATAGAAATAGAACAGTGAAATTTGCTACCAACATAATAATATCAATGTGCATTTCGTCACTTTTACTCTGAGTCCTGGTTTATTTCTGATGCCATTATGCCCAATATTTCACACCTTCATTTCTAATCATTGGTCATATCAGAAGATCCGAAAAGTCAAATGATCCCTCCAGCTAACAAATGATGGTGTGCACAGCTGTCAGAGCCTCTTCATGAAAACCACTCCCAGCGAGGACGGCCTGAAAATGATCACAGCTTTATTGGACAGTGACAAATCTTCCTGCACTAACCTGAAAAGAAGTGCTGGCCGTCCCCTGCGTGTGCTGCACAATGCTGACGCGCCAACCTGGCGACAGCTTGCGTCTCTCTCTCTCTCTGATTGATGGGTGAGAGTAGGCCCCAGGCTCCGAGCGGTCTGGCTGCTTTTCTTTTTCATACATTAACTAGTCTCTGTACAGATGGTTCAGTCTAAAGGCAGCATTTTATAGAGGGCAGAAATGATGCTTGCGTTTGTTAGCATATGGTAAAAACATAAACATGGTGCGGGCAATATTGCGGTAATGGTGCTGGATGAAAACATATGGACTCATTTTATATTCATATATATCATGAAACATACTGACACATACCAAAACTGACACATGATTTCAGAACAGATGAGCAGCTGCCATTTTTTAATTTTAGCACCTCATTATTTCATGTTTATATCAGTTTTATTATAATTAATGAATGTGGGTTGAAAGATTTTTTAAAATTCATATTTAGTAATTGTTCTTGAATTATTTCACAGATTTCCAACAATTTAAAGTAAAAATTTAAGTAAAAAAGTTGTTGTTCAATTTTATTTGAACAAGCAAGTAAATTAAGAACCAATGTCTTACTTAAAATAAATGATTTAAAAGGTTTAACTTTAGTACAAAATTTGATCTCCATTGAACTTAACCAGGGAGAGAATAAATAAATATATAATAAATAATATAAAATAAATAAAAATAATAAAACTATGGATAGGGTTAAAAAATCTCCTGAGTAAAATGGTGCATTGTTTTCCATAGTTGCACAGCATACTACAGTAAATAAAATAAAATTACAGAACATTGCACTGACATTAAAGAAGTGTTTATATAAAATTTGTATTATTTTTTATATTATTTCATCATTATTTTTTGTCTTTTGTGTAATCTTTATATCTTATTTATAGCATATAAAAATTTGTAAAATTGCTTTGATTGTGATTTTAAAAAATAAAAAATCAAAATTAAACCAAAAAAAATAAAAATACAAATAATATTAATATAACTAAATCAAAAATAGTGAAATCTAATAACACCAAGGTCAGGGGGTTTGAGCTTGAATGCACTTTAAGTCTCTTTTGCTAAAATGCTTATATCAAATACTTAAGCATGAATGTGTTTTCCTTAAACTAGGTGCACTTCTTTGAAATATTACAGATTGTTTAAATGATCAAATGAAGACACTGAAAAATCAGGGTATTTTTCATTATAATAATAGATGTTTAATTTAAGAAACAAAACTATACGTTTTCAATTGCCATTTTGCTACAAAGAACATACAAGCACATATGTTCATACAGTGACTATTCAAAAACGCTATAACAGTACAAAACATTCTTTGATATAAAAATAGCAGCAGCTTGTTAGAAAAGAAATTCTGTACAGGACATTTACAAAGTTTACAACACATCTAGAGACACATCCAGATGCTTTCAGTTCTTCTTGAGTCCGTATTTTAACTTCGGCCTGCTCCATCCCTTGAGCCTGGGCCTCGCCTGAATCACTTCCCCATGGAGAGGCTGTGCAAGCTGGCTGTGGAAGCAGGGAGAGGCTGGCAGAGGGAGCAGGGGCAAGGCATGCCGGGGAAATGCCTGTAGCCGCTGGAGAGATGCAGAGGGTCTTTCAGCAGGGTGGGAAGAGGTGGAGCAGGGAAACCCAGATAGCCAGCCGAGGGTGGAGAATGAGGGGCTTGGGCCATAGTCGGTGTGGAGGTGTGCTGGGAAGTGCTGCCCACCAGAGAGTGCAGAGACGGGGCAAGCGAGAGCAGCGACAACTGGGATGCCGGAGCAGCCGAAGTTGGTGGTAGAACCCGTCTAGCCGAGTGACTCTGACCTCTGGCTCCATAAACATCACCTATTAGCTTCTTCATCTCCTCCAGAGAGCTGGACAGCATGAGGATATAGTTTCTGGCGAGGAGCAGGGTGGAGATTTTGGACAGCTTGCGTACAGACGGGCCCTGTGCATAGGGCATCACCTCACGCAGCCCGTCCATGGCCTGGTTGAGGTCGTGCATGCGTTTGCGCTCGCGGCTGTTCACTTTGAGACGTAGATCTTGCAGGCCGTCTTTGGAGAGATCGGCCCGTGCGCGGCTCTTTCCGCCAGATCCGGTGCTCTGTGGTGATTTTTCAGGCCTGGGCTGCCCCTTTTCTCTATCTGTGCAGTAAGCTTGAAACACCTTGTTGGAGAAAAAGCTAGAGTGCACAGCCAGCTCGGGTGAAGAAGACCGACTGCATGTGGAGCTTGCATCAGAATCCATCTTAAAGTTGTTCCCGCAAAGTCTTGGTTGAGAGCTTGCAATCTTCTCAAGAACAATCCACTTGCGCAAAGTTTAAAAAGTCAACCTGGCGCAGCTTCTTTCTCTGAGAACTCAGTTCGTAGGTCTGCAGAAGGAATGAGTGTGTGTGTGTGAACACTGAGAGGGCTGTATTTATACTCCTCAACATCACAAAGACACAATGAGACGCATAATGTGACATTAGGCTCAGAGCCAATGACAGAGGGGCCACACTTTCACCCCCACACACCCCTTCCCTGCCCCAATAGCATTGTATACACCCCACCTCCACAAAACACACATCAAGCAACAAATACTAAAGGCATCAATCTTTCTAAAAAAATTATGTTTAATGGTTGCTATGGTTCGCATATGATCTAAATGAAGTAAAATATGGTGATGTTATTACAAGTTACATATACTGTAGGCATTATTCTTTCTAAAGAATGTGTTAGGATGGTCTGTTAACAGCTTAAGAGCATCACAAAGAATCTTAACATTAGTTCAGGCCACATTTTACTCCAAAATCCAGTGGAAGGAGAAAAATGTAAAATAAATAAATAAATAATACTTATTTTTTGGAGCATGACAAAATAAAATATATAAATACAAAAAAAAAAAATATATATATATCATTATCATAATCTGAAAAATTATTCTATTAAAAATTAATTAAAAATTAATCACCAATAGAATAATCACCAACACAATACAAGGTAAAACTTCACAACAAATTTCCCATTATTTAATTTTAGCAAATGTATTAACTAAAATTAACTAACAATGAGCAACTCATTTGTTACAGTTTTTTATTAACATTTGATAAAGTTAATAAAAATAAAACTGTTCATTTTCATTTCATGTTAGCTCAGTTGCATTAAATAATATTAACAGACACAACTTTTGATTTTAGTATGTGTTAGTATAAGTAGAAGTAATGTATAGTTATCTAATGTTGAACAATGGAACCTCATTGTAAAGTGTTTGTTATATTGCCTTTAAATTATGAATATTTATAAATATTTAGAACCCTAGTGTTTCATTATTTAATTGAAACATAATTTAAGACAGATTGCTAGACAAAGCTAATACATTTACATTTACATTTACATTTAATCATTTAGCAGACACTGTAATATAATGCTGTATTTTTTTGATAATTAATGAGGATCCCCACTGAGAATAAAAAGTTTAAAAAAAAAAAAAGTTTAAAAAAAAATATATATAGCTTAAGCATAAGCATATATATTATAGCTGAATAAAAAAAAATATATAATGCCCTAACTTAAATGTGAAGATCTGAGAGATTAAAAAAAAAACACTATTTTATTTACTTTTAATCTTTTAGCAGACCTTTTATCCAAAGAGACTTACAAATAAGAACAATAGAAAGCAATCAACCAGAAGAGAACAACAACGGTATACAAGTGCCATGACAAGTCTCAGTTAGTCTAGCACAGAACACGTAGCAAGGTTTTTTTTTTTTTTTTTTTTTTTTTTTTTTTTTCAAGAATAGGATAGACAAGAAAAAAAATTTCTATGTAATCTAGTTCAAACTGTTTATTGGTTTGATATTGAGGTGACCTGGTTATGTTTTTTGAAAATGAGTAATATATCTATCTCCCTCTCTTTCTCTGTGAGGCTTGTAAACTTGAACACAATGTTTTAAGAACAGACTAGGTAGACTTTAACTTGACTCTAAAGACACTGGCAGGCTGAATTCCATTAGACAATATGGTGTGTGAAGTGCCCGTGAAAAGCCCCTGTGGAGGGCAGAGGAGGAGCAGTGAAGAAAGAGAGAGTTATAACTATAACACATTACTATAATGCTCTTACTATAACTGCTTTTTAAAGGAGTCATTAACATCTCCATTACACTCTTCAAAATACACACACACCGTAACTACACAAAACTACATCACTCACATTATGATCCATGAGCTGCTGGAGAGCCCAATCCGATGTGGTACAGCCAAAGTTTTTATTTTTTACTAAAACTAAAATTATCGAAATATTGTTGTTCATTGAAATTAAGCTGAAAAAGATATTATTTAAAATTATTAACTGGAAATAAATAAACACTAGATCTAAACTAAAACTGAATTAAAAACAAACCAATAAAATTTTGTTTTCCCTGTGACTGCACTTTTAAAATAAGCTGTTAAAATTCACAAAAAATAACACAGCTATCTGTTTTCCCTGTGACTGCACTTTTAAAATAAGCTGTGCAAATTCAGTCTATATACCAATGGATTTAGGTTGAAAATAAAGAAGCAAGAAAAAAATGTGTCAATAAAAATGTCAAATGTATAAAAACTACAAATATGAGTCACAAAAAATGTTTCCTGAGCAGCAAATCAGCATAATTCAATTCAATTCAAGTTTATTTGAATTAATAGAATGATTTCTGCAGGATTATATGACACTGCAGACTGAAGTTATGATGCTGAAAATTCAGCTTTGCATCATAGGAGTAAATTACATTTTCTAATATATTCAAACAGAAAACAATTATTTTAAATTGTAATAATATTTCACAATATTATTGTTTTTATTGTATTTATTTTTTTATTTTTTTATCAAATAAATGCAGCCTTGAGGAAACTAGAGGACTTGAGGAATAAATGTCATGCCACTGGAGCTTAACAGATGTGGTCATTATTATTTTTCATTGTACAAAAAAAAATATTCTAAAAAACAAAAAATCAAAAACCCCAAACCCACTTTCAAAGTATGAGAATGAGTAAATAATAACCGAATTTCCAACCAAAAAGATGCTAGAAAACAATAAATGAGAGCTCCTCAAGCCACTGTCACAGCAGGTGCCTCTCTCTGGGCTGAAGTGTGTGTTGTGTTGTGTTGTCATGAGTGAAGAACATATGGGGTTTTGGCATGTTATAGGCTCAGAGCCAGAAGAACCGCAGATCTTTGACTGGACTAACAGTGTTCATCACTAATGAGAGCAGACCATGAAAAACCCTCTCAGATATCCAACAGCAGTTATGCGTGGATTAATTAAGCATAATGCTGGTAACTATGGAGTTGAAATATTAAGTACTGTTTACCATTGATGAGTTTGAGGTCAGTACATTTTTAAATAAATTAATACTTTCATGCAGCAAGGACAAGAAATGTATTACAGTTTCCACAAAATATTTGTGGTAAATATGACAACTGTTTTCAACATTGATACTAATAAGAAATGTTTATTGAGCATCAAATCATCATATGAATGATTTCTGAAGGATCATGTGACACTGAAGAGTAATGATGCTGAAAATTCAGCTTTGCATCACAGGAATAAATTACATTTTGAAATTCCAATAATATTTCACAATTTTACAGTATTTTTGAACAAATAAATGAATTTGTTTAATCAAAAATAAAGTAAAAATATCAAGCTGCATGCAGTAATAATATTTTACAATATTACTTTTTAATGTATTTTTGATTAAATAAATGCAGATTTGAGCATAAGAAATGATTTTCAAAAACAATAAAAAAATCTTTCCGACCCCAAACTTTTGAACAGTAATGTATATTTAAACAAACAGCCGATTCAGTGTTTTTAAAAAAATAATTAAATGCACGTGTGTGTGTGTGTGTGTGTGTGTGTGTGTGTGTGTGTGTGTGTGTGTGTGTGTGTACTTGTTTATGTCCCCACAAGGATAGCAAAAACTGAAAATTTTGACATTGTGGGGAATGGCCTGCAGTCCCCACGAGGGAAAATGTATTATGTTAGAAATATTAAACTTATTACTATTACTTTTTACAATTCACAGAAACAAGTGTGTGTGTGTGTGTGTGTGTGTGTGTGTGTGTGTGTGTGTGTGTGTGTGTGTGTGTGTGTGTGTGTGTGCGTGTGCGTGTGTGTGCTTATGAATACATGAGGGTGTTTAAGAGCTTCATTCTCATTCATGTGATTACTTTATCCACAGGCCACACAGCAAGAAGATACAGGAGAGAAAGAGGCCGAATGCAAGCTCATGAATGGATGAAAGAGGATCTCTTCACTCCTCTGCCTCTTTTATGCTTAATCTGTGTCTTTAACTTGGAATTAAAGTGTTTGACTTTCCTAAGCTGGTGTTAAAGACCCCTGTGTGTGAGAGAGAGACAGTGTGTGTGAATTGTCAGTGTTCAGGTGAGCAGAAAATAAGAGTATTATCACAGCCTTATGTGTGTAGTCTCAACAGATCAGTGAGGATTAGAGCTGAGAGTGAACCGAGGTCAAACACACACACACACACACACACACACACACACACACACACACACACACACACACACACACACACACACACACACACACACACACACACACACACACACACACTCGTTTCAAAGATCTTAAGCTGCTGAAAAAGAGAAACCCAGCTTAGAGACATTCACTGAACATTCAATCACATCTAATCACCAACAGAGTTACAATTAAATAACCTAAAACCTGTTTTGAATTCAGTTTAATGGTGATTTTTGCTGATTATTATACAGTATACATTTTACATCTTAAGGATTGTTTTAAATTAAGAACATACCGTTTAAAACAAGTTATAGATATATTGCTATGGATATATTTGCAAATAGTTTTAGATGGTTGTGTGCAGATATTGTGAAAAGAAACACCAAAAACATCTGCATTTAGGAAAAAAAAAAAAAAACATGGAAAAAATCAAACATCTATGAATATTTATGCTTTTTTATTGACAAATCTGTACCTTAAATTGAAAATGAGAACTTTTACAGATGTCATAATTATGTGACAAGAAGTTTTCAGAATTATTGATTATTAATTAATTAATTTATTTATTTTTTCTTAAAAGAAGTAATTTCAAAGTTTTAACTCATTTGTAAAATCTCTACAAAAGCTCTTACTTAAAAACTGTTATGTAACACCACAGATTTAATCTTTATAAAAAAAATATGTATAACGATAGAATGATAGATAGAACGATAGACAGAACGAACAACAGACAACAAAACACACACACACACACACACAGACAGATAGATAGATAGATAGATAGATAGATAGATAGATAGATAGATAGATAGATAGATAGATAGATAGATAGATAGATAGATAGATAGATAGATAGATAGATAGTGATTTTAACAATATTTGTATTATTTGTCTTTTTGTTATTATATATTTTAAATATTTATATATTTTTATTTATTTGTTTTCATTTACCTATTCCCATCTGCTTGCATATGAACAACCATTTAGGAATATATAAAGTGAAAAGTGTGGAAAAAAGGGGGGGAAAGTGTGTGTGTGTGTGTGTGTGTGTGTGTGTGGGTGGGTGGGTGTAGGTGGGTGGTTGTGCAGCACATTGAGGAGTTAGTGATTTATTAACTTCACCCTCTTGAAACAATGACATTAACTAAACTACATCATGACAAGCACAGTGTGAACGGCCCGAGCTTTTTATGACCGTTACTAACAAGCCCAATAACTTTCCCTAACAGAGAGAGGGGGAAGCTAAAGTGTGTCAGCAGGCGTCTGTTATAAAAGCTTCATCTCATTTGTGCTGCTGCAGCATCATAAATTACAGCCCAACTAGAACAGTGAAAAAGAGAAAAGAAGAGAAGAGGAGAGGGAATGATTTGCCAGAGGCAGAAAACAAGGGAGGGGGTGAACGAGGGAAAGTTGACCTGCTCTTTGATCGCTGTCTGATATCTTTCTGCTTTTATCCTCAAGAAATGCAAAGAATCACTGCTGCAAACCTGGAAGAAAAGAAGAATCACAAATGAGATTCTCTTTCATATCTCCGTTGTTACTCTTAAACAGCTATGACATGAAATGAAGACTTTTGTCGAAATCTCCAAAAGGTTCTCCTGAGAAAAGGATGGCATTAGTCTCACATATGTTTCAGCAGAGATCTTAACGTCTCAAACTGTGCTCAAGCAAGTTACGAAAGTCTACGATCAAAAATGAGAGACTAACAGTTTAAACTCAAATAGTTTTGTCTAATTCTTCAGGGACCAAATGATCTGAGCTGCTATTCAAATGATGAACATCTGTACTCTTACCATATTATTTTCTCCTATACAGAACCAAACAGGATTTTACCCTCTCAGAAGGGTAAATAAATACTAATACTAATTAAATACTAATTAAAATTAATTCAGCAAAAATTCAAAAGTGACAGTAAAGACATATACAATGTAACAAAAGATTTATATTTAAAATAAATACTTTTCTTTCAAACTCTCTAAAGATTTCTGGATTTTTTTTTTTTTTTTTTTTTTTACTGTTTCCACAAAGACATGAAGCAGAACAACTGTTTTCAACATGAATAATAAGAAACATTCTTTTTTTTCAGCAGCAAATCATATTAGAATGATTTCTGAAGGATCATGTGACACTGAAGACTGGAACAATGATGCGGATTCAAAAATTCAGCTTTGATCAAAGGAATAAATTACATTCTAAAATATATTCAAATAGAAAATGCTTATTTTGAATTGCAATAATATTTCACAATTTTTACTGTATTTCTGATCAAATAAAACAGCCCTGGTGTACGTAAGAGACTTCTTTCATTAAAAAATCTTACCGATCCCAAACTTTTGAAGGGTAAATTCTGATGTAATGTTTGACTTTAGCCTTAGAATTTCTATTATGACAACATTCAAGATAATCATTTGTAAAGTATCATTATCATTCTCACACCAAATGTCCAAAAATACACATTTCTGTGGTTACACACACATGCACACACACTAGAGGCGGCTTAACAAAACATCTGTAACAAATTATTCTCAGCTGATCTGTGTGTTTAAACATCATGAAATGGCTTTGAATCCAAATGAAGAGATCAATACACACACACATGCACAGCAGTGCTGGAAAGACACAGATGGCCATGCTTACAATGAGTGCAGACTGTGTTAACCTCCAATACAAACACACACACACACACACACACACACACACACACACACACACACACACACACACACACACTCGACAGAAGGAGAGAGAGAAAGAAAGGCGCACCACATTATCACCTCTCAAAAAGAATGCATAAACACCCAAAATGAGAAATGGGAAAAAACTGAGAAAATACATGTATTTATTTCTTTTCAGGAATAATATTATATTCAATAAGCAATAATAAAACAATAAATGTATGTAAGAATTTCTATTAAAAAAT
Organism: Cyprinus carpio; assembly: GCF_018340385.1. Taxonomy (NCBI): domain Eukaryota; kingdom Metazoa; phylum Chordata; class Actinopteri; order Cypriniformes; family Cyprinidae; genus Cyprinus; species Cyprinus carpio. The sequence continues at coordinate 27,261,936 of NC_056609.1, read as the reverse complement.
AATGTTGATATAATAACAATAATTTTTGTATAGAAAACTATTTTGTTATTTAAATAAATATATACATGCAAAAAAGTGAGTTAGTCTACAAATAATTCCAAGAATGTAAGCTGAAACTTTTCAGACTATGAGAAACAAATCTATAAAAGTGTCCAGACTTGTGACTGCTTGTGCATATATCTTTCCATCTCGTTATTATCATTGATCATTTTTAATGTGCTTGACGAAACCCTTAAACCTGATGAGTTCACTTTAGTTCTGAAACACTGAACTTCCTTGAGAGTAAGACATCCAGAGTGAAAACAGTAAAATCCAACTCTTGTGAGTTTTACGTTTCAGTTCATTCACTGTCTGAACAAGAGCTCAGTGTAACTTCATTAAAGTCATATAAGCCAATACGCTCGATTATGTGGCACTAATGAATCTGATCCCCTCAGAAAAGAGCTCACACACACTTCTCTCCATCGTTAATCATCCAAAATGAGACTTCAGTACAGTGGCCACCAACTCAGGCCTCTTTGTGTGCCGTGACCTCTGGGTCAATGACGAGTGACTGAAAGCAGGCCTGTCACTGTCCACAGACAAAGACACTGCACACATGGGCCGCTGTAGCCCACGGCAACCACAGGACGGACACATGGCACAAGACCCCTCACAGATGGGACCTGTGTGTGTGAGGAGGGGGTTGTCATGGTGAAGGAGCACAAGCAAAGGTAACCAGTTAAAAGGCAACTGACGACCACAGATGTAACTAGATGGTGTAAAAGATAGAATTGGGGTGAAATCTGTCAAGGACATGCCTGGCCCATAATTCACCCAAAACACAAAAGAACAAAAAACAAGGAATTATATTTTGTTATATAATTGTATGATTGTCAAATTAACCACTAAATCCTACAAACTTTAAAAAACAAAAAATAACGACAGTCTTTAAATACCAATAAAATTCTACAAATTTGTATGAAGTTTGTATGCCGACCTTTATTTTCCTAGCTAGAAACATCAAATGACAGCTTGATTGATATACATTTACTTGCTTACACATGGACCAATGATCTCTGTCATTATAGCTTATCATTAAAACCCATTGTAAGATGTTGCCCCCGTTCCTTTTCAGTTGAAATCTTACGACAGGGTGAAATAAAGTCTAAAATAAAACCCGATTATGCCGGTTAAAGTGCTAATGATGAACTCCTGAATGTCTCCGTAGGTCAAGCGGTTCACAATACAGCAGCCACATCTGATCAAAGACATCAGAATGAAGCGTGACTGACGTTCACAGGGGAGAGAAAGTCAAGAGATGCTTCAGAAATACCAGTTTCCTCTCAGTTTCTGTCTGTTTTGCAATAAAACCAAAGAAATAACTGAAAGTGAATAAGGTCAACAACTCACACAAAGCCAGAGGAAATCTAATGCTCTTGCAAATGCTAATTTTATAGGGCACCAATTAAGGAGAGTTGTTTTATGGCACTTTTTCAAGAAAACAAAACCTGCGCCCCAGCCCCCCCTTGGCGGACCGCGTGGTGTCCAGCCTCTAATTGGACAGCTCCTCCTGTGTCCGCTCACACACACACACACACACACTGTGGAAATGAGCCTCTGTTTGTTGTCCCTTTCACACACACGACACGTTTATCACTGTCACAGGCTCACTGAGGGGGAGTGTGTGTGTGAGTTTCGGTCCAATCTGTTGTGTTTTAGGATTTTTTTCTTTACATTGTGCTCTTGCACGTGTTGTCCTGGCGTGTGCTGCAGTCATAGATCTCAACATCTCATTCGGACCTGACAGCTGTGATTGTATATGAGTGTGTGTGTGTATATGAGTTAAAGTGAAGTACTGTGGTGATGCCAGGGTGAGCTGTTAAATAGACAATGATGTGTAGGTTGCAGGACTTTTAATGTTTAACTGACTTGGGGCCTTTTAAAACATCTTCTACATAAATAAAAATCACATTAAAATTTAAATAATCCCTTAATTATAACACAAAAGCTTTTGAAAGTCACACATGTCCTTGATTATAACATTTACTGTTCACATTTTTTTGGTAATAGGCACAAACATATATTCTATATTTTAAAACGTAATTTATTCCTGTGAGATGCAAAACTGAAATGAAGGAATAGTTCAACTTTTTACTGACAATTTACTCACCCTCAGGCCTGCCAAGATGTAGATCAGTTTGTTTCTTCATCAGATTTGGAGAAATGTAGCATTCCATCACTTGCTCAGCAATGGATGCTCTGCAGTGAATGAGAGTCCAAACAGCTGATAAAAACATCACAGTTATCCACAAATTATCCATAAGACTCCACTTTATCAATTAATGACTTGTGAATTGAAAAGCTGCATGTTTGTAAGAAACAAATCCATCAAGACATATTAAATTCTTGAAATTATTGCTTTGGCTAAACTAAGTCCTCGATCCATAATATTGCTTTCTCCAGCGAGTTATTATGGACTCATATTTTGGCCAGAAGCAATGCTTTGTATTTAAAATGCCATAATGATGGATTTGTTTCTTCTAATCATGCAGCTTTTCGCCTCATAAGACATTTATTGATGGACTGGAGTGGTGTGGGTTACTTATGGATTACTGTGATGTTGTTATCAGCTGTGTGGACTCCCATTCTGACGGCACCCATTCACTGCAAATGATCTGTTGGTGAGCAAGTGATGCAATGCTTGTATAATGTTGAACAACGTGACATGACATACAGCCAAGTATGGTGACGCATACTCATAATTCGTGCTCTGCATTTAACCCATTCAAAGTGCACACACACAGCAGTGAACACACACACCGTGAACACACACCCGGAGCAGTGGGCAGCCATTTATGCTGCGGCGCCCAGGGAGCAGTTGGGAGTTGGGTGCCTTGCTCAAGGGCACCTCAGTCGTGGTATTGCCGGCCCGAGACTCGAACCCACAACCTTAGGGTTTGGAGACAAACTCTCTAACCATTAGGCCACGACTTCCCCTCCACAACTTGGATAACCTGCAAGCAAATTTTCATTTTTAGGTGAACTATTTTTAGGTGAACTATCCCTTTTAACAAACAAAAAGTCATGTCAAATCTGCACTCATCAGCTAAAAGGATTAAAGTACCAGCAGTGATGTGATAGAGAGGTCACAGAAAGAGGACTGAAGTCATTCATATTCGCATTCTTGAGGGAAGTGAGGAAGAGGAGCAGGAGAGTGTAGGTGGACCGGCATTGTAATGCGTTCTGTCTCAGCTCCGCCCCCTGCAGACCTCTTTGACTCAAAAGATCACAACACTACACCACATCCCCACAGATCACAACACTCTGAAAACCAAAAAAGTTCTCTCTTGGGCCCCCCACAAGACCCAGACCACAAACCTTTGTTCCTAAAGAAAATAAACGTGTTGTCAGGACGAGAACGGGGAATGTCTTGCAGAGATTAAAACAAATAGAACAGGAAAAGCGTGGGCCCAGGTATTAACATGGGGTCAGATCAGTATGCAAATGAAATGGGAAAATACACACTGCATAACTGAAGTGTGAATGTAAGTATAGACAGAAGAGGTATGAGTAAATTCATAAACACAGAAAGTATTTAGACACATCAATATCTGAACGTCACTGCATTAGATGATAAAATACCAAACAAAACATTTTCCAATAGGAAGTTTGTTGGGTTCAAAATAATATAAAAATAAATATACTTTCAAGAATGACACATAACTACACATCTGTGAACATAAATACATCCATTAAAATCACTAAAACACCAGCTGTTCGGTTAACACTGGAGAAAATGCTTTTGGGAGGCAAACTGTAAGTGTATATGTATTTTCTCAACTATAAGGAGGAAGAATAATGTTTCAAATTAATTGGTAATCTGGAACTTAAAACTTTGCGTAACTATATTTAACAAATAGCATCTAATCATGTCAATACAGAGTCTAATAACTTATATTATGACTTATAAACACTGTGATCCCTTATAGTCTATACATGCATTCTTTCTTTACCATTCTTTTGATTTCTAAAGTTACCAGAGACAAAAGAACTGTGGCTCAGTTCAGACACAACACTCATCATGTTCTGCCCTCTAGTGGTAGTCTGATGTACTGCGTCAATCTGAGTGTGACGCCACAGAAAAACTAAAACAATTAACAACAAAATGTAAGGACAATGCGCCGCTTTTGTTTTCTTTGCATGCATACTGTATGTCATAAAAAACAAATCAACCGAACTAAGTGGAAATAATAGTTAGCCTTTCCTCATTGATTGATTGCGAGTCAGTTTACAAATACAGCCTTTCCTCATTGATTGATTGCGAGTCAGTTTACAAATACAGGTCCTTCTCAAAAAATTAACATATTGTGAAAAAGTTCATTATTTTCCATAATGTAATGATAAAAATTAAACTTTCATATAGCAGTGTAGATTCATTGCAACACCAACTGACTATATTTCGGGTCTTTTATGGTTTTTAATACTGATGATTTTGGCATACGCTCATGAAAACCCAAAATTCCTATCTCAAAAAATTTGCATATTTCATAGTCCGACCAATAAAAGAAAAGTGTTTTTAATAAAAACAAAAAGTCAACCTTCAAATAATTATGTTCAGTTATGCACTCAATACTTGGTCGGGAATCCTGTTTGCAGAAATGACTGCTTCAATGCGGCGTGGCATGGAGGCAATCAGCCTGTGGCACTGCTGAGGTGTTATGGAGGGCCAGGATGCTTCGATAGCGGCTCTTAAGCTCATCCAGAGTGTTGGGTCTTGCGTCTCTCAACTTTCCCTTCACAATAATCCCACAGATTCTCTATGGGGTTCAGGTCAGGAGAGGTTGGCAGGCAATTGAGCACAAGTAATACCATGTCAGTAAACCATTTACCAGTGGTTTTGTTTTGGCACTGTGAGCAGGTGCCAGGTCGTGCTGAAAAAAACGAAATCTTCATTCCATAAGCTTTCTCAGATGGAAGCATGAAGTGCTGCCAAATACTCTGATAGCTAGCTGCATTGACCCTGCCCTTGATAAAACACAGTTGGACCTTTTTTAAACACCAGCAGCTGACATGGCACCCCAGACGCATCCTGACTGTGGGTACTTGACACTGGACTTCAGGCATTTTGGCATTTCCTTCTTCCCCAGTCTTCCTCCGCGAGACTCTGGCACCGTTGATTTTCCGAATGACATGCAAAATTTGCTTTCATCCGAAAAAAAACTAGTACTTTGTACCACTGAGCAACAGTCCATGTAGGCTTCTCTGTACCCAGGGTCAGGCTCTGTCTGCCGCTGTTTCTTGGTTTCAAAAGCACACGCCGTTGTGCACTGTGGCTCTGGCCTGTTTCTACTCCAGACTCAGTCCACTGCTTCCGCAGGTCCCCCAAGGTCTGGAATCGGTCCTTTCTACACAATCTTCCCTCAGGGTTCCGGTCACAGTATTGCATCTTTTCTCGTTGTGCAGCGCGTTTTTTGCAAACACTTTTCCTTCTTCCCTACAGACTTGCCACTGAGGTGCCCCTTGATACAGCACTCTGGGAACAGCTCTATTCGTTCAGAATTTCTTTCTGTGTCTTAGCCCTCCCTCTCGCTTGAGGGTGGTCATGATGGCCTTCTGGACCAGCAGTCAGGTCGGCAGTCTTAATGAACCCTGGGGATTGCGGTTTTGAGTATGAACCAGGCTGGGGAGTTTTTAAAAGCCTCAGGATATTTTGCAGGTGTTTTAGAGTTTAATTAGTTGATTTCAGATGATTAGGTTAATAGCTCGTTTACGAGAACCTTTTCATGATATTGCTAATTTTTTGAGATAGGAATTTTGGCCTTTCATGAGCTGTATGCCAAATCATCAGTATTACAACAATAAAAGACCTGAAATATTTCATTTGGTGTGCAATGATGATCTAAAAATATGAAAGTTTAATTTTTTATCATTACATTATGGAAAATAATGGACTTTTATCACAATATGCTAATTTTTTGAGAAGGACCTGTATGTTTACATGAATTTACAGCAAATGTTAACTTATAATGTAGATAACTTGAAATATCATTATACCGACTTATGTAGCCAAATACAATACATTGTTCTAGTGACAAACCAAGACACCACAAACCATCATATGATTCAGCAAGTCAACTGCTAATGCTCACTAAAGTTTTGTATCTTGTTTTCCCTCCAATAAGATGTCACTTCCTGGAGGATGGCATCATTGTGTAAGTTTTTGGAATAACAAGTTTAGTGATATAGAATGGGAAGATTTCTGGCTTCTCTCCTACAACAATCATATTTCAAATAAAATAAATAAATTAAATTATCAAAATAAAATCATAAATAACCACCAAACAAAAAATAAAGTGTTTCTTGCTAAATTTTATAATAGTATTTCCCCCAAGTGGCTGAAACAAGCCAAATTGTGTTTTTGGTGACCTGAAATTAGACCCTTCTCAAGTTTATAATTTATTCATTATTATTTCTTTTCAACTTTATGCCTTATTTATTGGGGCGCATATGTGATGGGGACATTGTACAGTATTAGAAATGACCCATATATTATAAAAAGTGATACACAAACAAATTGAGACATACAGAGCCTTTAGAATTACAGGAAGTCAGAAGGACAGGAGGAGACTCTTCAGAATCACACAGCGATGCCTGCATGTATTATTGAAGCATGTGCAACACTCAGAGACACAGTTACATAAGAGCCGTGGCCAGCAGACTCAGCGCTGTTTCCAGGGATCTTCTGAAGCTGCACTTTGGTATTTAGATGACAAAGAAATAATGAAGTGGAAAGAGCCACGCAGTTCTCGCTCCTCACGCTCTCCTGCAGTTTGATTATTAAATATCCTATCATTAATCTCGCTGGATGTTTGTCTGCATGTATTTGTGTAGCATTATGTAAATCCATTGACTTAATCCATTGCTTCTGTTGCTGTAATTAATATTTTCTCTTTTCCACAATTTCCATAGCTTATTAATATGAATATCCTTCTTTCTATGCCCTATGCAATAAAAACAAAATACACATTATATTAATTATAACAACTTAATCAACAAATTTAAAAACTTTAAACAAATTAAATAAATAATTTAACCAACATAACAATCAAAATAATTTAATTTAATTTTATTTTGTTATGAATATTTTATTTTATTTTGTTATGAATGAATATTCCTTTATTTATTTATTTACTCTATTTGCATTATTTTATTTTTATTTTACTATTTGCACTTCATTGGCAAATGATAGTATATTTCATGCACAGTATATTGAAAATATACACAGTCCCTCATTAAGATATTTAAATAAATGCAAATCTTAATTATGGGTTTTCTAATATTATTTTTCATTATGAACTGTGCCTGACCTTAGAACCTTGATATATAATCAATCCTCATTCATCCAAAATTCAAAAATCATAAAACATAAAACAAAAATCTAAACATCATATACTAATTAATTATTCATCCTGCTGCCTGGACAATCCTAGAGATAAAAAAAAAAAGTAGATAAAGAGAGAGAGAGAGTTGATAAGAAGTTGCTAGAGAATTCTGGATGGTTGCTAGGTTGCTTGTGGTCTCCAGATATGGCTTGGGTTCCTCTATGACTCTGTGATGAAGTTAAAATTATAGTGATGCTCGCCTTCACAAACAGCACTGCTAAACAGAATAACAGTCAGGAAACTCTTCAAAGCTCCGGAACACAAAACATCTGAATCTTCAGCACATTTCTGTATGGACTCTTTTCATGCTGAAGACTGATCAGAGTGAAAACATGAAATCGGTCTTAAAAACAAAACTGTCCAGGCTTGTTTGAAGGAGGGAAGTCGTCAAAAGCTCCTGTAAGGGCAAACAAGACACATCAAAACTGTTTACTGACAGATGAAGATCATTATTTCACAGATGCTGTTATGACTGTACAGTATGAACGATGATCAAACCAGGAGATCAAAGTCTGTTTGTCATCAAACAACAGAAGGAGGCCATAAGAAGGAAAAAGCAAAAAAGCTGAAAGTGGAGAAGTTGAGAATTCCTAGAAAATTAGTGGCCTTTTCTATATCGGAGCACAACAAATAACACAACAGCATAAAATATGAAATAGAGGCAAGTTGGCATATATATATTTTTATTATCGGGGTGGGGGGTGGACTTAAAAGCTGTTGAACATTTCCACCATTGTTCCCAGAAAAAAAAAAAAAAAAAAAAAGATACAGTCAATTTAACACAGGTTGACCTGTGGGGCAAGTTGTCACAAACTGTTTAATGATTCTCATTTAAGAAGAATATTTTTGTTTGTTTGTTTGTTTGTTTGTTTTGTAAATAACAATTTTTATGGTTATGCTTCTGTAATACTGTTATTAATGTTTTCTCATCTCCTGTATGAGAAAGCATTATGGTCATTATTATTGTCTTATGCCGCATGTTTACTTTACATTTATATTCAATACCTTCTTTAAATAATGCAATTAATTTTATTATTTTTTATAATTTGTTTTTTAATAATTCATTTATTTTTAAAATTTCATCATTTATTATTGTAAACACGGTTTATTTGCATTATTTTACTTTTATTTTACTTTTGCGCTTTGTTGGCAATAAAAATTTACAGTTTATTTCATGCCAAAAATGCACAGAACACTGAAAACATAAGTAGGCCCTCATTAAAAGCTCAAATATTGAAATTAAATGCAATTATAATGACTTCATTATAAACTCTAAAGACTCCACCATCATACCCAAGGAAATAAAGATACAGTCGCAGGTCGACTCATGGGGCAAGTTGTCACAGTGAGAACCTGCTGTTTAACGATACTGATTTAAGAATAGATAGAATAATATCTCTTTGTTTATTTGTTTGTTTTAAATACTATTTAAAGTGCAGGGTTATCTATTTTTAAAATGCAATAGAGACCATTAATGACTTTTAAGATGAATGTAATCAGTAAAAACAATTATGAGAAACACAACAGTTCAGGAAACACATTATATAGAAATGGCAATATTGAAAAACATCAAATGCTTTAAAACCTTAGTGAGGTTAGTGAGATATAGCCATTGTGACAACTTGCCCCGGTCTCCCCTGCTTTGTCATGCATAAGTGTTTAATTTTGAATTCCTCTTTAATTATTAAATATATATGGGAAAGATCTGAGGCAGCGATCGATCCTCTTCCCAGAGTATGAAGGGAGTAAGTCAGCAGGGACTCTGTGCTGAAGAACTATGATTTATCACAGTCAGACGGCCCGCAGGGTCTCCGTGGAGACGGTTGCCGGTTATTGTACAAGACTGCGGGTGGCCCGGGCTCCCAGGGGATGCACGGATGTTCAGGAAAACACTGTAACTCATTATGATTCACCTACTAACAGAAACTAGGACACACAGAATAAAAAGCACACCTGGAAACAGCACATGCTCCTTTACAGAACTACCAAACCGATGCACTATATTTAAACATTACTTTTTGTGTTCAAAGCCTTGGACCTTAAAGTGCATGTATTACTAAATTAGTCTTCAGTTTGATCCTTCAGAAATCATTCTAATATACGGATTTGCTGCTCAAGAAATGTTTGCAAAAATCATTCTAATATACGGATTTGCTGCTCAAGAAATGTTTGTTATTATTATCAGTGCTGAAAACTGCTTAATATTTTTGTGGAAACCATTATAAAGTTTTTTTCAGGATTCTTTAATCAACAGAAAGTTAAAAAGAGCAGCATTTAATTGAAATTGATTTTTTTTTTAAATAACATTTTAAATGTATTTACTGTCACTTTTGATCAATTTAATGCACCCTTGCAGATTTTTAACAAAGGACCCCAAACTTTTTAGCAACAGATGTATCACAAACACTACAAAATATTACTTTTCTTTAGCCAAACACATGGTTTGAAATGGTGTAGGGTTGTATTTTTGTACTCCTTTTTCTACTGTTTTTTTATTTAGCTTAGCTAGATATATATATATATATATATATATATATATATATATTGCATTAGTGTGTTTAAATAGTCAAATGGTAACTGTGCTTCCTACAGTAAATGACAGATTTAATTCACTCTTTGATTATTTGTTTAATCAGATCAACCTGCATGACTGTCAAATACAGAGTCCTCATAATGACCTGTGAAACAGCTCGATGAAAGTCAGGACATTAGGAACACTGTGGTCAAGTGCTTTTTTTTTGTGAAACTAATTATACTAATGTTTCTTATACTATTCTTTCAGTACAGACAATTGCACTACAAACATAAGGAACTTATGGAAAATGCAATGCAACATTGCCTGAAATATGCATTAAATTTACCCTCTTTATGTTTTTTCGTTATTTAAATATAAGTCTTAACATTACATTGTTTAAGCAGCAATGCTAATGTGTAAAATAGAGGCAGTTGAACACCAAACATCAATGAGCTCAAATCTTTTCAATACAGACAACCAAATGCAATATTAATATGGAGCAAAACAGCAAAATTATTTGGAGCATTATACATTTATAAAGCACAATTCATATTCCAGAAGTAAAAAACCTGATTTAATAAAGTTTTGTTAGATAATGAGTTCACTCTGCAATGTTCTTCTGATGCTTATAAGTGCACATCAGTTTGTATTCTGTTTGTGGAAAGCGTCTCTAGCTTTTTCTCTCTGTTTCTTTATGCATGTCTTTCTTTTTCATTGTCTCTTTCACACTCTTTCTATCTGTCTCTCACACAGCCCTCCCGGGATGCAAAAAATGCTAATAAGTGTCAGATAAACAAACAATGAGAAATGGTCTTCCCATGGCCTCTCTGTCCCTCAGCTTTGATCTCGGTGTGCTGTATTGTTCACTTAGGCCTGTTGTTCTCCTGAAAGCCTCTATGAAGCCTCAGCCACAGGCTTTTCACATCCAGTTTGTCGTGTATCAAAAGCATGACAATCAACTACAGGAACAGACAATGGAGAGGGGGCAGCTGTGGCCTAATGGTTAGAGAGTTGGACTTGTAACCCGAAGGTCGCTGGTTTGAGTCTCGGTGCTGGCAGGAGTTGTAGGTGGGAGGGAGTGAATGAACAGTGCTCTCCTTCCACACTCAATACCCCGGCTGAAGTGCCCTTGAGCAAGGCACTAAACCCCCAGTTGCTCCCCGGGCACTGGATATAGCTGCCCACTGCTCCGGGTGTGTGTTCACGGTGTGTTCACTTCTCACTGCTGTGTGTGTGCACTTGGATGGGTTAAATGCAGAGCACCAATTCCGAGTATGGGTTACCACACTTGGCAAATGTCACGACTTTCACTTTCAGATGGATTCACGATCAGCAGTGTAAACATGTTTCTTCAACCCCAGTTAGTTATTTTATATTTGATTTAATAATTATTTAATTTATACGATAATAATTAAATTGTTATCCCATGTAAATTTATTTAATAATTAATATAATAAGTAATTAAATTATACAATAATAATTTAGTTCTCATCCCTGGTAGATTATTTAATATTTTATATAATAATTAACTTTACAATAATATTTCATTATTTTATATATTTTGTTTTATTTATTTATAAAATAATCATTTAAAATGTCAACCCTGGGCCATTTTTTAAAATATTTTATATAACAACTATTCAATTTTACAATAATGATTTAATTTTTTATAATAATAATAATAATAATAATAATAATAATATAGAATAATAATTTAATTGTCAACCCTGGGCAATTTATATATATATAATTCTTCAATTAAGACAATAATGATGTAATTGTTGGCTCAGCTAAAATATATATATATATATATATATATATATTATATAAATATATATATATATATATATATATATATATATATATATTATATAATTATTTAATTTACAATAATGATTTAATATTTTGTATATGAATTAATTAAATCAATAATCATTTAATTGTTGGCTAATTTAACATTATTTCATTACTTTTTATTTTAAAGTTATTTAATTTATATAATAATTATATAGATTTTAAAAAAAAAAATCTATATATTTTAAATTGCCCCACATAATCTGATCACTAACAGAATTTTTTCAGTGACAGTGACCATGTCTAACAGTTAAAAAATAATTAAAAAATCCACTTTTATTCTTCTAAACCTCCTTGTAGTGAAAAAACAGCTGCTCTATCAACAAAGAAAAAAATCTATAACACTGTGTTTATGATAATTCACTCAATTAATTTTAATTGCACTAGCTTTGGATGCTTTTGGTAACCATGACATCCCAACAAGGAGAGAAAAAAAAAGTTTATGCAAATTTCAAATGTATCTTAATGGTTTACCTACATTTAAATGGTTAGTTTCAATGGCATTGTACAGAGCTGTAAAGAGCAACAGACAGACACAAACTTTCTCCATCTATACAACCTCCGAAACAACAAAACAACTACAGTACATCAGCAGCTTTTGCTGTTGACCCCGAGAGCTAATGAGATGGTCCAATCCATCTAAACCTGCTTCTCCTACAAAACATACCAAGTGTAAAGAAGCTGCTTCAGTCCTGCTACATTAATTAGCTCCAGCCTGAAAGCAGCCCCTTCTTTGAACATTCATTCTTCAGACGTCTCCTGAATCACCCACACAAGCTTTTAGGCCATCTGTAAATAAATGCAGCCTTTCTACACAAGATTAATCTGCAACATTCCCTCCTTCACAAAAGTAAAACAAGATCACTAAGCAAAATGTGGAACTAAACAAGTCTCACTCGCTGTGTCTTCCTGCCCATTTGTGTCTCAAATCACATTTCAGCTGAGTAGGTTTTTGTTTTGTTTTTTTAACTATATATAAAAATGTGCAATGATACAGTCTTGTTTTAGTGCAAAATTCATAATGCATTGAAACTGATTTGCGTTTTCAATACAAATGCAATCATATAATCAGATCAGTAAACACTGGATCCAATTTATACCTGTTATTAGTTTCATCAAATCACCCAAGAGAAATTTAGCAAAATCTACTTTTCTAGAAAATTGGAAAAAAAAAAAAAAAAAAACACATTAACAAACTCAAAAATGCACAAGGAGAAGGCAACAAACACACAACAGGCAACAAAACACATATGCTGAACAAAACACTACTACTGAAAATTGGAAGATTACTAAAACAACAAAAAAAAAAAAAAAAACAACAAAAAAAAAAAAAAACATGAAATTTGCTGAAAATGTACTCACAATCATCCAAGATGTAGATGAGTTTGCTTCTTCATCTGAACAGATTTGGAGAAATGTAGCATTCCATCACTTGCTCACCAGTGGATCCTCTGCAGTGAATGGGTGCCGTCAGAATGAGAGTCCAAACAGCCGATAACACCATCACAGTAATCCACAAGTAATCCACACCACTCCACCCGGGCTAAGATCTAAGGTCTTCTATCCATAATACTGCTTTCTCCAATGAAAAAGTGGTCTCGTCTGAATCCAGAGGGAAATGCACAGATCAAGCACTGTTAAGCAAAAACAGTCACAAACAGTACTAAACCAATATGTTGGTGGATTTTAATGTGAGACAACAACAGGGAATGGACTTTATCACTGTGACTGTAACTTTATCATTGTGAACTCAGATTTTGGCAAGAAGTTTTAAATTTTTGAAAAAAAGGGGTGGGGGGGTGTTTTGTTTTGTTTTGTTTTGTTTTTTAACATGCAGCATTTCACTTCACAAGACTAACTGATGGACTGGAGTGGTGTGGATTATTGTGATGTTTTTATCAGCTGTTTGGACTCTCATTCTGACGGCACCCATTCACTGCAGAGGATCCATTGCTGAGCAGGTGATGTAATGATACATTTCTTTAAATCTGTTTTGATGACAAAACAAACTCTTCTACATTTTGTATGGCCTGAGGGTTAGTAAATTGTTAGTAATAGTAACACTGAAATCTCCTTGTCTCCCTTCAATAAGACCAATTTAAATATTATATTTCAGTTATCTTTCACAAAAGTAATACACTTAGATTTAAGAGTGTGGGTTCATATTTCTACTTTGACCCATTGCCAAACAAAACAAGTGTCGGGCAAAATTACTTCTTCATGGTGGTACATTGCACAAAAGCCCTGTGCAAGTGAAAAGAGAAGCATTCCAGAAAAGCAAAGCAATTTTTCTCTTCTCATTGTAAAATCTCTCCTTGGTATCTATTTATTTTTATTTTTTTTACCTTTTATAGCAATTCACTGCAGATAACTCTCATGCAACTTTCTGCTGAACAACATGATTATTTTACATTTATGAATTGCAAATACTTTTATCTAAAACAATTTACATTGCTATGTATTCAAAACATACATATAATTCATTCATGGACACCACGGAAATCAATCCCATGATTTTGGTGCTGCAGATTTTTATGTTCAGTTTTAACACTGTCTTAGAGATGGTGCAGACGGTGCAAGGTTAAACTAGACTGCAGGTAATAAGGCACTGGTTTTTGGTGCAGTATTTGTGTATTTCAGCCGTCTGACTGCTGGAGGATGAATTCATTTGCAACAGTAATATGCCACAATGAAGGTAAAATCTAAAGTACCTATTAAATTTGAGGTGTTTTGCATGTCTTCAACACAGTAACTGTCTTAAAATGTTGCTATTTATATGTGTTCTGTTTTTCTTTCTTTCCTCTTCTTGCTAGTTTCAGTCTAAAGAACAAAAGGTTTAAGGCAAATTTGCATAATTAGTTCCTGGGCACCAAACCAGAGGTCTGCCAGCATCATGGGGGATTGTAATTTTGCTAATATTTTAAGGCCATGTTAACAGTTTGGGGGTGGTGGGGGAAAGTACATGGTAGGATATTTGAATAATATGAAAAATTTAAGGGTCTGACAGAACCTATTCATATTCAAAATTTCTAGTACTTTTTCTTAAAAGTCTCAAACATTTAAAAATAAACACTGAAAAAAAAAAATTATGTAAAAACAACTTTCAGTAAATTTGACAAAGAATCAATAAATTTTTGAACCTGAACTTCTAAAGTAGAAAAACTGTAAAATTGAAAAACATACTTTTTCATTTTTACTGTGTGCAAACAAGAACCTAAAATCTCCACAAAGATCCACAACAGTATATTGAGACAGTATATTTAGTATCATTGAGATAATATTAT
The DNA here is from genome assembly GCF_018340385.1 of Cyprinus carpio. NCBI lineage: Eukaryota > Metazoa > Chordata > Actinopteri > Cypriniformes > Cyprinidae > Cyprinus > Cyprinus carpio. The sequence continues at coordinate 27,246,859 of NC_056609.1, read as the reverse complement.
ATTTTTTGTTAATATTTAGAATTAGATTTTATTTGTATATTTTCTGTTTTTATTTTACATTTTAAAGTTTTAGTAATTTTGTTGTGTGTGTTTTTTTGTTTTTGTTTTTGGTGGGGAGGCATTTTTTTTAAAATATGTTATATAGTTTTATTAAGTATTTAGTTTTAGTTTGTTTAGTTTAAGTTATTGTAATACTTTAAATGAAAATGAGAACAATGGCAACCAGCTGAAATAAAATGTTAACTTTTTTGTATCTAATTTTACATAAAGTTTATTTCAAGTAATGAAAACAACATATTTTTATTGTTTTGGTTTTAGTTAACAACAGTAATAACCCTTATCCACAAAAAAACAAAAAAGAAGATAAAAAAAAAAAAAAAGAATATTATCATCATAATAAAAAAAAATCATTATACACGATCCAAATATAGAAACAGCAACTGTATCCACCTGACATTAAATGATTAATATGCTGAATGATTAATAAGGTCAGTTCTGCATCACAGGTACAGTGTTGAGCAGAAACTCTCCTCTTACTGTTCACGACTGTTTGGCACATGATGACACTTTTAATGTTTCCTCCCACTGCAAGAGTTTAGCAGAAGCTTATGTAATTGTTTCTGTAAGATTTGAGAGCAGGATGGGAACCCCTGTGGGCTGAACATTCCCCATCCAACTTCACCAGATCTTTGCATCTCTTTCATCTCTTTTTAATAGCAGCAGGAGAGCCGGGATGAACGCTAACAGGACACACGGGTCTGGAGTGTTCGCACTGCGGGATAAGAAGTTGAGAAAGTAAAAATGAGTTGAGAAAGAGCCGAGCCATGGCTTGAGACATAAACTGGGTGTATAAACATTAATGGAACTAAAAGCATTACAGTCTAATGATAAATAATGCTTTGATAGTTGTAAATAAACAAAAAGCAAATTCCTTAAATCAAAATCAACCCCAAAACCATAATTGTTTTATTTTACATACATCTCCACAGGGATTTCTGTGGTATAGACTTACAAACCAAACGAACCAGCTCAGAGATAAATCCCATAACAAACTTTGTTGTGAAGCAAAATATATTTGAACATTATTTGGAGGAAACAACTAAGGAACTGAGCTGTTGATATATTTTACATAAGGAATAATTGACGACGGGCCATTGAATTATTAGAAAAATAATGCACACCCGAGGTCAATTATTCCGCTTATACTACAGTTACCACACCTCAAGAAATCGATCAGATGATAGATTTAAAGGCATTCGTCCGGTTTTTGTACTTAAATCGCTATTGTGAGTAGGATTATTTCTTCCGCATCTCATCCAACGCCTCTTTTGCTGGTTCCAAAATGTCATTTTAAAGCTGGTAATGGAGGCTTGAGCCATTGATAGCACTCTAATGCAGTTATTAATGAAGTTATTAGAAAGAGAGAGAGAGAGACAGAGACACACAGAGAAAGAGAAAGAAAGAGAGAGAGGCTACCTCTGTGCGTCCCTCAACAGTGTTCTGCAGCAGTGTCTCTTAACAGCACTGTTATTACCTCGCTAGTGAGAAATGTCATGTGTACTTACTTTCAGAAAATCGTCTGTTGTGTTGTGTGTTTTTGTTAGTTCTGTAATTTCCGTTATTACAGTTATTACAGTTAACTATGCGCCGGTGATATGGAACTGTAATGCAATCAAGAGAGCTGCCTGGAACTACATTCGCCGTGCGTTTCCCAGAAAATAATTGCACACCTCAGAACGTCCGTCAGCCAATCAGATTCAACCATTCAACGGCCCCGTAATATAAAAGCCAATAAACTACAGTATGCATCCAATAAATCCATAAAGTATTGGAAATTACATTTAAAATGCTAGTAATAAAAAAGGTACAAAACAAACCTACTGACTTCTAGAAATGTAATGTATGTCTTAAATATAATACAGTTTATTGCAAAATATAAATGTTCATGCTTAATTACCAGTAACATGTATTTGGCCCATTATAAACTTACTGGTTTGATATTTATTATATGTTCAAAATACAATACATTCTGGTGAAATAAAAATATGAATGTTAATTATATATTAACATGAATTAAAAAAATATATTAGTGTGGTAGTGAGGACAAACTATTTCTTAAAAAATTATTTCAAATGTTCTCCGATATTTCATAAAAAATACAAAAAGAGCTACTAGTATAGGAAATAGCTACTATTATGCCATCAAAATAAATATATTCTATATATAATTTATTTAAAATAGTACATTTATATTAGTAAATGTTTACTAATTTTCTTTTTTCATAAATATTTTATTTTATTTTTAACAAATATTTCCATATAGACAATCTTTGGATTTAATTAATGTATATCCACTTTGCATAAAACTGACATCACTATTACAAACATGGAACTCAAGAAAAACAAATACTTTTTTTCCTGAGGTTTTGAAACAGATAGTCAGTGTATACATTGTATATTTTTTATAAATGATGTCTAATCGCTGATGGCTTGTGGTTGTTAAACATAATGGCCACCAAAATATCTACCGGAATGTAGAACCTCATGAAAGGGAAAGAGAACCAGAGCTATAAAGTAAAAACGTGACATGAATGCACCATAATGATGATCCATTACAGACTCACTGACAGAAGATGAATAGAGGACACTTGACCCTTCAGAAACCAGCAGGATCCAAGTGTATCAGTACGCAAATGGACCATCACAGTGGAGAGAAACAGAGCAAAAGAAGTACTTTAGTTTCTGTATTGCTTGCCTCAATTGGCTAGAAACTTCATGGTGATTTATTACAAAAACAGTGCTTTGTTTTCAATGCAACTTTAACTTTTTCATTCTGTTCCTCACTTGGTTCATTAACAGTGTGCTATAATGAAGCAGCCCATGAGAACCGCTGAGTGGCAGTGACCTTCTCGTAGAACGTTCTGGAATGCTCCAGCAATCACATTAAGCTCTTTTTTAATAGGCCTGTCTACATGCAATCCCTGATTCATTTAGAGAGGTGGACCAGATGTTGAACGTTTCAAATGAGTACAGGAGGGACTCTGAAGGTGACTTAAGTGCAAACACTTGAGCAATTATAAAGTATTTTCTTGGTTTGTCAGCAAATTCTTTTCCCTGAACATGATTATGCTGCACAATAAAGTACCTTGTTTTGGCAGCATTGCATGTATCCTTCATGGTAAAGAAATTAATGCACTGAAACAAGCTCTGAGTTTTTTTCACAGCTTGTTGCAATACATAAACGTCAAGCAAAATTGCAGATGAAGCAAGAAAAATGTTGATTTATAAATATAATTTATTCTATACCTATTTTATCCAATAAAAAGTCAAATAAAGTATCAACAAAATGTGTAAAAATTTGTAGAACTACAGTATATATATATATATATATATATATATATATATATATATATATATATATATATAGATATATAATATATATATATATATATATATATATACTTACCCAAAAATGAAAAATTGCTCAGCCTCAGCTCATCCAAGATGTAGATAAGTTTGCTTCTTCAGCAGAAAAGATTTGGAGAAATATAGCATTCCATCACTTGATCACCAATGGATCCTCTGCAGTGAATGGGTGCCGTCAGAATTTGTAAGAAACAAATCCATCAAGACATTTTTCACTTAAAACTGTTGCTTTCGGCTTAAACAAACATCCAATCATCTTGTCTGAATCAGGAAAGAAATCTACACGGATCAATCACTGTTTACAAATGAAAACTGTCCAAAACATTTCTAAACAAATATGTCTGTGTGATTTTGTGAGATTACAACAGGGAATGGGCTTTTTCAAGTGTTATTATGGACTCGTATTTTGGCCAGAAGCAACAGTTTGAAATTAAAATACCTTGATGATGGACTTGTTTTTTTACAAACACGCAGCTTTTCAATGCACATGATTTTAACTGATGGACTGGAGTGGTTTACTTGAGGATTATTGTGATGTTTTTATCAGCTGTTTGGACTCTCATTCTGACGGCACCCATTCACAGCAGAGCATCCATTGTTGAGCAAGTAATGTAATGCTTAATTTCTCCAAATCTGTTCTGATGAAGAAACAAGCTCTTCTACATATTGGATGGCCTGTGGGTCAGTAAATGTCATTTTTAGATAAACTATTCCTTTAAGGGGATCTACCTCAAGCAGTCAGTGTAAAAGTGTAGAAATGACTCTCACACTGCTGCCAGGCAGCTTCTTTTCTGTGAAACTGATTATTCTGTGATGCTCTGTTTGATTTTCACAGATTTTTGAGGTCTAATGGGTTTTGAAGTCTCATGTGTGCTGTGTTTGGGTTGCATAATAAAATGACACAAACTCACACTCATTCTTTTATATCTCTCAGTGACCTGAATTTAGCCTCAGCACACATTTGCATCTTTCTGCTCATCAGAATATTTCAATTCCAAATCATGAAAAACCAGCGATATGCAACATGAATGAATAAATAAATAAAAACAAGGAATAAATAAAATAGTACAAACTACGCTAAAATTACACTACCGTTCAAACGTTTGGGATCAGTAAGATTTTTTATAGTTTTTTACCAAAGTTTCTTGTGCTCATCAAGGCTGTATTTATTTGCTCAGTTATTTTGTGAAATATTATAGCAATTTAAAATAACAGTTTCTATTTTAATATACTTTAAATTATTATTTATTTCTGTGATGCAAAGCTGAATTTTCAGCATCATTACTCCAGTCTTCAGTGTCACATGATTCTTCAGAAATCATTCTAATATGCTGATTTATTATCAGTGTTGGAAACAGTTGTGCTGCTTCATGTTTTTTGGAAACTGTGATACTTTTTTCAGGATTCTTTTATGAATATATTAAAAAAAACAGCATTTATTCAAAATGGAAATCTTGTGTTACAATATACACAACCATTCAAAAGTTTGGAGTCAGTAATTTGTTTTCTTTCTTTTTTTGAAAGTAATGAATACTTTTTTTCAGCAAGGATGTGTTAAATGGATAAAAAGTGATTGTAAAGACTCATATTGTTAGAAAAAAAATAATTTTTAATAAATGCTGTTCTTTTTAACCTTTTATTCAAAGAAAAGGAATCCAGAAAAAACTATCACAGTTTTCAAAAAAACAAAAATAAAAAAAATAAAAAGTATGAAGCACCACAACTGTTTCCAGCACTGGTAATATCGGCATCATATCTGATAATATCTAATATCAGCATATTAGAATGAGGTTCATGTGACACTGAAGACTGGAGTAATGATGCTAAAAATTCAGCTTTGATCACAGAATTAAATTATATTTTAAAATATATTAAAACACAAAACCAATATTAGAAATTGAAATAATATCTCACAATATTTTTTTTTCTGTATTTTTGATCAAATAAATACAGCCTTGATGAGCACAAGAGGCTCGTTTAAAAAAAACATTAAAAATCTTACTGATCCCAAACTTTTGAATGGCAGTGTACAGTATATGCACACTCACTTACGCCAATACATAAAACTTTGCATCACATAAATCAATAAGCTATTGGACTCCCTTATTCCAGAATCTCATTTGGATTCATTTACATAAGAAATGCATGAGGAATACATATGAGATATTGATAGCAGGGAGCAGTTATGCCAAGAAAAAATATAAGTGGCACAAACATAGGCACGTCCAAGGAGTTCACTGTTATTGAAACAGTAAAAATCTTTAAACATTTCATGTAAGGATCACATTAAAACTGTCTTACCACAAAATATTTAACATCCCTTTGTTTATTTTCGATACTTTTTTCAAATATATTTTATGCATTTGTTTTATTCTTGATCCTGACTTTCAGTAATAAACTATGAACATCTATGAAAAAATTATAACAGTAAATACACACATGACAAGCAGTGATGCCAGTTCATAAATATTAAAAAGATAAAGGAAGTTTGATGTCAGCACTTCTGTGGACTTCCTGTTACCTCTGCACAGCAAAGTGTGACACTTCAACTCTGGCTCAAGCATCCTGCCCTCACAGATACACGGACGACGCTCACACTAGTCTGTTCATGCAAACACACACACACTCGCACATACACAGACACACACTGTTTTTGAAGCATGGAATAAGAGACTTACTGTTCCTGCTGTTGTGAGCGATGAAGTCATGAGTTCAGGTGCCCAGAATCACACTAGGGACAGTTATAGAAAACCTAATCAAACATAATCAAAATACAACAACACAAAAAACTGATATAATGGAGATTGATAATAATGCAAAAAATCCTTCTTTGTTTCTGAATCCTGCAGAAGCCAGAAAAAAATCTTGTTAAACTTTATTCAATTAATTTGACCTGAACTTGATGCATTTGCAATGTGTTTATTGAATAGTACAAATAAATATTATAATGTATAAAAAGTGGTTTAAATAATCTGAATATGTTGCGTGACAAATTATTCTGAGGTTTGACAAATCAATGTTTAAAAAGTAACATAAAACATTAAATATTACTTTAAATGTGTTTTTTTTCCATTTGTATTATATAAAACTTCTTTTATTTTGAAGTGTTAGTAATTTTGTTGTCCACATTTGTGATTTTTTTCCCTTCTTTTTTTAATATCATACTTTTTTGATGTTATATTTTATTTCAATTATTATATTTCAAGTACCTAATTTTTATAGTTTTAATATAATAACCCTGATAAGAGCAGAATACAAAATAATAATTATGTATAAATGAATTAGTAAAATTTGGTGTACAATATTTCATGCCATCTACTACAAAAGGATCTCATTTAATAAATAAAAACAAAATAATGTGATACTGAATATTTAGAATGTTCAGTAAAGGTAAGCAAGCTGTGAAGAAAAGCTGCCCACTTGTGCAGTCTATCACTGGGAGGCAAATCCAGACTGATTTAAGTTCTCGAGCTCTTGTGTAAGACACTGGAAGAATCTCTCACAGGCTGACATTTCCATAGAGAAAATGTCCAAGTCTCTCATCTGTATGTGTGTTTCTACGTGTATCTATACTGGTGCTGGAGTGTCAGAGCCAACACCAGTGAATGAATTCAGTAATGAGATTATACTGCACTTGTCAATCATCATCATCAGGCCTCATGCTGAAGAATAGCTAGACTGGATATTGTCTGTGAAATAATCAGTACTTATTACTTTTGGATGGACTGAAATCACTGCAAAAGACTGCTGTTGCACCATTATTTAAATTAATTGGTTTCCATGAAAGTCAATTATCATGCTATCAGCTATTTCAGATAATCCAGCTCCAAATGTATAAAATGAGAGCTGGGCGCTTTACATGTCTGTCAGTTAGTCTCATCCCATTTAAGTGGATGATACTTGGCCAGATTAAGTGGCAACATGAAGCAGACAAAAGTCAAAATGAGTACTTAAATGCTAAGCATCAACATGAAGATAAACTGCATCAGAAAAAAGTTAGAAATCATTTCTCCTTCTGCAGAAATGCTGAAGGGCAAGTAGACACAAAAAGCACTCATTTAAACAGAGAGGAGACAATCATAAGAAAATAAAAATTTTCTGGAGTTATTTCACACCGAAGAAAAATAAATAATGCTAGATCTATTAAAGAAGGAATACAAACAATCAAACTTGAATTAATAAAAATAAAAATACATTAAATATTAAATTAAATTTAGATACAAAATAAAATAAATTGAAATTTAAAAATTAAAATTACACATATATGTGTAAAATGAAGAATAATACAATATAATAATATAATATAATCACATATCACCAGAAAAAAATGATTACCAAAAACACCTAAATCGAAAATAAAAAAAATACAAAAGAAACAGATAAAGAGCAAGAGATAATATGAAATAGACTTAGATAGAAAAAGAGAGAGAGAAAGAAAAAATATACATAGAAATTAGCTAACAGAGATGCCACAGGCTCACCGCACACTCCTTCAGTCAGGTTTTTTTTTTTTTTTTTTTTTTTTTTTCTCTGAGCTTCCTCAGTCTTGCAGGTATGAAGTCTGCCGTATAAAGAACCGCAAATACAAAAGATTCTTCGCTACATTGTCTCCATCTCAACATCCGCTGTGCAGAACGATGCAGGCGTCGCGCGGGGCTGATGTGGAGCTGTCCGCGGTGCTGAAATCGAGCGCTTCGGTCCCACAGCGACATTCATCGACGTGAATGCAAGACCAGCGGAGGACATTCGCATCTAGACTGCGAGGAAAGCATGAGGAGGGGTTTGATGCCCACACCGCTGCTCATATTGAGCTGTTTCGGAGCGTCGTGGGTCTTGGCTGGTAAGTTTACAAGATTGCATTCCATCAATGCTAATGGAGCATTTATGGGACTGTTGCACATCCTTTTAATTATGACATCCGATGAGGCATTTCGAGATAGTTGTGGTCACATGTGGCATTTGTAATGATGTAAAGCCTGAACCTTTGCGGAGAGCCTGGTAAAATATAAAGCATGAAATTCATTTGGTCAGAGCCAAAAGCCATGCTTAAAGTAAAGCAACTGAACCGAAATATTATGGCAATAATACACACCTGTTGCATCATAACAGACACACACACAGTCACTCGAATGCATTGCATCATAAATCTCTACTAGATTGTGTGAATTCAATTACATTATCAACTGCAAAACAGCAGACAATGAATATAGTTTCATAATATTTAATATTATCTATGCTATACATATTTTTACACATTTTTGATAGTTTAAATCAGATTATTTGGCACAAAAATGAAAAATGAAAATATATAATTCAACTTAACAATAAATAAATGCAAATAAAATAAAAACTTATTTAAATTAAATATTAAATTAATTCTTAAATAAACTTAAAAAATAAAATAAAACTAAATCTGGCATAAAAATATTCTCAAAATACTATTACAGAAAGACAGCTGATTCTTTAGTGACTCTGTCCTGCATAAACCTGTCACCTAATTTAAGCACAACATAAAAAAAAGAAAAAAAAAGAAGCTTCTTCTAATGCAGATTATGCCTGCGAAATAATAAATCCCAACTGCAGCCAACACATTAATGTATGGAGCTATAAATTTTACATCTTAATGCACCATATTCAAGCCCTAGTAAAGACGGAAAAGCCATGAATCAGGATTTAAACAGGCTTCTGGCAGCTGCGACCATCAGATCCTTGATGCTTTTAGAGGCTCCAGTTACAAGAGAAACTCAAAGGTTGAATTGTTAGTAGAAAAATGCAATTTATGTCTTTATTTATTCATGCCTTTTTTTTTCTTTTTTTTTTTGTAACACAAAAGGAGAATTTGTGGTGAACCTTTTCTGTGCAATAAAGAGTTCATGGCTGTCAAGCTCCATAAAAGGGAACAAAAACCACTAAAGCTATGGTCTATAAGGCTTGTGCAATATATTCTGAAGTCATATGACAGCTTTGGGTGAGATATACCGTTCTCTGAGTCAACGAGTCATTACTTATATACTTTATCTTTATATGGTGTTTTGTTTACTCAGTGTAAATCTGTCATAAATGTGGACCAGGACACTTTCATTTCAAACACATTCCCACTCACTTCCTCTTTGTTTCCATAGCAACCAACACAAGCCTATGGAGCTTTTCAGTTGTGTATTTTGTTAAGAAGCAAATACTATATCTACCTTTTTATCTTTACAAACACACACACACAACTAAAATAAATAATTTATAGAAATAGACTAAAAAATAAAAAAAATACTAAATAAAAAAAAAAATAAATATTAAATGAAATACATAAAAAAAGGCTGAAATAACATAAAAACACATACACTGCATGCATCCATTAACATGGTCTGTTTGCCCGGGCATGAAAAACAAACTAAATGTATTGTGTAAATGGTTTAGATATGTTTTTGTTTCATTAACGTATAGGTAACTAAAGTGTTGAACATTAAACATTTTTCAACAGTAAAAATTACAAACTGTGAAATAAAGGAGGTCTCAACATACCATTTTTAAATAACAACCAAAAAAACATAACTAAAAAAGTAAAATAACAACTAAAAACCAAACAAATCCAATATCAATTCTAATATCATATCAACTAACCAATAAAAATAACTAACTAAAAAAAAAAAAAGGAAAATTTATATACTTACTATTAAAAATAGTTAACTAAAAAAAAAAAAAAAAATGTTCATGTTGAAATGGAGTTTCCTGGCAGGTTTGTTTCATCAATAAAATACACATAGACCGCTTTAAAAGTAACCTTAATCTGTTGATAAACAAAAGAGAACTTAAAAAAAGAAATAGAAAATAAAAAAAAATAAAGATAAAATAAAAAAAAATAAAAAGACATACCAAAAGTGAAATAAAAATAAACTGAACTTAAATATTAAATGTAAAAAAGAGAGAGAAAATAACTAAAAATTAAACTGAAATTAAAATGATAACTAAGAATATAAAAACTGAAAGCTAATTCAAACTACTAATAAAAACTATAAGGCTAACAAAAACAAAAAATACAAAAAAAAAAACACAAAAAAAAACACTGAAACAAAAATAACAAAGACCAAACTAAAAAACTTGATCAAAAAAATCTAAGTACACATTAAAGTAATAGTCTAAAGCTAATGAAATTTTCCCCATTGCCTGGCAACTGTAAATAGTCTAAAGCTAATGAACTGTATTGTTTTGTGTCATTCATGTAGCGGCTTCATGTGGCTAATTGCTTTGTGTTAAGGCGAGATTATAGTTAAAATCTCCAGAGGAACATTCAGTCAAAGCCTTCCTTCATTTTGTTTTGTCTTTAGTACAATCATCTTAACCTGTTTTTCTTGACTGAGTCATTCTTTATTTTCAGCCTCAACTGATTTTGTCTGAGATTAAATTAAACAACCTAGAATTGATCTGAGTAAAGTATATACAGTGTATGGCCTAGCTGATCGTTCGTGCTACATCAAATCAAAGTGCTAAAAATAATGTTTTGTAATGAATTAAATATAGATATTTGAACAACAGTGTGAATGGAGTTATGTGTACAGTACGTGATTATCTGCAGTTTTTGTGCCCGTCTTCTACATCTATGTGGGATGCTTTATTTATAATTCAATAGCATGGGAATGTTATTGCTCCCAGAATGCATTTCTACAGCCTATAGAGAAGTCTGTTTACTGCCAGAATCAAGCAGGGGTTACGGTAAATGTCTACACGACTGAAACATACAGTACTCTACAGATGCTTTGCAAGCCTGATTTTATGCATCATCTACATGTGCCAGAGCACAATCCAGAAGACAAATCCATGTACTGTATGCATTCTGCAGTGGGCACTATAGCACATGCATTAGTACATTCATAGTCATTTGCCCAGCCATTTTTCATAGTTTGAAGAGAATCATGATACAAGAGAAAGTGGCACAACCGTTTAGGGAATTCTTTCTGAATGTGTCTTGAATGTTAATTTAAGTCTAAGAGCCTTAAATACACACATTAACATAAGTAACACTTCTACACAGCTTGCTGTTGCTTGAGACTGATTTGTGAGTCTTTCGTTCATAAGTCGGACTACACTGATCACGCTGTTTTATGTTATTGTGCTCAGTATAGTGAGGACTAAATAGGCATGATTTTCCACATCTAAAAATTACAAAATATCTTCAATTGTTCTCAGTTATTTTCTAAAAGGATTTTAAAAATTGTGTCTTTTTTAATTGCTTACTTCTGCCAACACTTCAGTATTAATAAATGTGTAAATGTCAAACACTTCATTTTGTGTTTTCAGAGACCCCCCCACATGAAATATGATTGAAATAAATGTTCACATACTAAGACTATCTGCTCTCACTGTAGCAATACTACAACCTGTTTGTTCATCACATGACATAAAGGCAAGGAGAAGCTTATATGCATGAAAATTTTATCTGGGGCACCTTAATTTGTACCAGACTCACTGCAGGTGGGCAAGTTTCTCACACGTCATCCCTCTACATGGCTTCATGACCACGTCCTCTTACATCTAGAAACACAGTTTACATGTAATGTTTGTGAAATAGTGAAAAACAATTCTAAACAGTAGAGAAGAGAAATAGCAGCACTCTCTGAAGCACACAGCACTCATTCAGCAAACCTTTACTGCTTACCAAGACACCAACAGTAAACACAGTAAAAACAATTAAATATTATTCTAATTTAAATAACTGTTTTCTATTTGAATATATTTTAAAATGCAATTTATTCCTGTGATGCAAAGCTGAATTTTCAGCATCATTACTCCATCACATGTTATTGTTTCTATGGGACTTTCATCTTCATGCAGCTCTTTTTCATTGATGAATCACACAATAAGACCAGGAATGCGCATAAGAAAGTAAATAAATAAAATGTTTAAATTTCAAAGATTTTCAGAGTATAAAAGTCTTGCAAAAAAAAAAAAAAAATCCCACTTTACATATTAAATCCCAAAATCTCCAGCCAAAAAAGAAAGAGATTATCTGCATAAACCAACTGGATTCCTCTTTGTTTTTCCCAGACAGTTTGGCTGCTCCAGTGAATGTGTCCATCAGAGATCTAAAGGGCAGCTCTGCTGTGGTCACATGGGACATCCCAGATGGGGAGCCAGTCATCGGCTTTGCCATCACACAGCAGGTAACCAGAACATAGAGAGAGAGAGGGAGAGAAAAGTCACATACTCAGAACTCTCTATATAGCATGCATATATTTGTATGTTCATTCGAAATCATCTGTTTATAGTGAAAAGTGAAGAGAAGGCATTTGGTTAAATACTGTTGTATCTATCCATAACAGAAAAAAGATGTCCGCATGTTGCGCTTTATCCAGGAAGTGAACACTACCACGCGGAGCTGTGCATTGTGGGATCTGGACGCAGATACGGCCTATATAGTGCATGTTCAGTCCATCAGTATAAGCGGGCAGAGTCCCCTCAGTGAACCTCTGCAGTTCAAAACCCCCAAAGAAGCTGAAAAACAGGCATCTAAGAGCAAAGGTACTAATGAATCTTCTTTCATTTTTCAGTATGAATTAAATAAGTAATAATCAATGTATTTTTCACAGACGAAGTGACCATGGAAGAAGTGGGTCAGAACGCTCAGCTCCGGGCAGGAGAGCTCCTCATCATCGTGGTGGTTCTGATCATGTGGGCAGGTGAGTGAGGAGCACAAAGCCTGCTGCTGTCCACATTCAGAATGTTCAGATTAACTGCAGATATCACTTTATTAGATAGTTCATTGAACAGCATATTGCGCATCTGCAGTGTTCATGTAATTTTTGTCTCTTTCAGGTGTGATCGCGCTCTTCTGCCGTCAGTACGACATTATCAAAGACAACGAGCCCAACAATAACAAGGATAAAGCCAAGAACTCGTCTGAGTGCAGCACCCCTGAGCATCCGTCAGGAGGTCTGCTTCGCAGTAAGGTATAACCGCTGCCCTGCGAGAGGCTTGACCACACTAGGCAGGTACAATCGTCCCAAACTCCACTGACATTTCAGTTCATGTCACAAGACAGTCATCATGTGATCACTGGTAATACATAAATTAAGTCTTGATTTTCTTGGACTATAAACATTTACCTCCAATAATGCATGTGACATTTGATATCAACTGATATAGTGTCATTGAGGTACTATTTTAGATTAGTTTATTTAGTTGTAGTAATTATGTTTTTGTTGTTGTTTTTCTTAAAAAAATTGTCTATTGTTTTTACTCGGTTATAGCTATAGTTATTTTAACTAAATACACTTTAAGTAAAATATGAAATAACTTAAAAATAAGTAAAATATACAATAATTTATTAACATTAGTTAATTGTACAAGTTAATATGATTTTTTTCACTAATTCACTAACATTATTAAAACCAAAAGCTATATCTAGTAATATTAACTAGTAACTTCCATTATTAATAAAAATGTTGTTTAGGTTACCAGTAATTTAGGTTACTATAATTTTAGTTAACTATAACAACCCTAATGCAATGATATTCTAGTAAACATAAAAGCGCAGAAAAATTGCAGGTAATAAGATAATAAGATGGTATAATACAATATAATATAATATAATATAATATAATATAATATAATATAATATAATATAATATAATATAATATAATATAATATAATATAATATAATATAATATAATATAAATACACTGAACTACTGTATATTTTGTATGTACTGAATATTTTTGTATGTTGAATATATATATATTTATTAACACTGTTAGATTTATTAATTAATTATACTTTTTTTATTAACTGTCAGGGCTTTACTATACATTATGGGATTACATTCTCTGGGAGCAATACATGTGATGCTGCTCAAAACAGTAAACAAAGAAGCTGGTTTAATTATGTTGGCTACCTTTTGAAACAGCCTTCGCATTCTTCATTTTTCATTACTCCACTTATTGCACCATGTTCTCCACTGATCACTCCAGGCCACCCTCCAATCCTCTCACTAACATTAGACGTCTGCTTCCACTCTCCGCAGTTCCCCAAGAACAACAACAATAACCGAACGCCATCTGTGAACATTACCAGAGTGTGACAGAATGGTTTCTGCCTCACTGGATTCTGTTTTTACCACACGGATACAACGGCCGTATGTGCTCATCCTCCAAACAGGAAGCAGTAATATTGGAAGTTTCCTGAAAACAGCTGGAATAATCCATAGCGAGCATCTGAAAGAGAAGCCAGAAGGGTGAACTTTCATACAGACCCGCTCTGGCTCCAGCAGTCTGGAGATAAGACCAAATCTGTGGCTGACAGGAGAAAGAAAGAAATGCAGGGAAAAAGACCCTTCTAACTGTTCTTTCTCACTTTACAAACAACTGGTGTCAGCAAGAAGATCTGCGCCCATTTAAAATCCTCTCTTTTAAACCAGAAAACTCTTGAGCTCTGCTCCTTTATCTGGTTTTCTCTTTTACCCTTTTCAAACGGCATGATCCACATTCCTCTCAATGGTGGTGAAGGTTTTTATAATAAATCTTTAGTAAGCCACTAAAGGACATACATTTCTAGCTGTAAAAAATGCTCTAGGAAAAAAAACTTTTTTTTTTTTTTTGGGGGGGGGGGGGGGGGGGGGGGGGGGTGTATGCAAGCATTAAGGGAACATTCCATTTTAGAATTTTGCAAACATGGATACATTAACATTATCAGGAATAAAACACTCTTTTCTCTTGGGTAACATTAAAAAAAAAAACAAAAAAAAAAAAAAAGAAATTGTTAGATGAATGTTCCACTAAAACTATTTTTAGAAGAATATTTAAGACCACTATGTTCGAATTACCAAAAACAAACATTCTAATAATCTTCCAGCATTCTTACAACACTGACAGTTGAAGTCAAAAGTTTACACACACCTTGCAGAATCTGCAAAATTTAATTATTTTACCAAAATAAGAGGGATCATAAAAAAAAAATACATGTTATTTAGTACCGACCCGAATAAGACATTTCACATAAACGATGTTTACATATAGTCCACAAGAGAAAATAATAGTTGAATTTATAAAAATGACCTCGTTTAAAAGTTTACATACACTTGATTCTTAATACTGTGTTGCTGTGACAACTTTAGCACAGAATGAAGATGTGCACATTTTTCCATTTTAGTACTGCCCTTCAGAAGCTACAGAAGATACTTACATGTTTCCAAGAAGACAAAATAAGTTAAATTTACCCTGATGAAAAGTTTTCACTTTTGACTTCAACTGTATAATTAAAATTGGAATTGCAATTGCTCTTTGGAACTCGAAATTGAAAACAAACAAATTAAAAAAAAATTAAGTGGTTTTAAACTTTTTGGACCCCACTGTATAATATGGGATTTTGCAGTGGTTAGAAAACTGACTAATAAACCTGAATATGGATATTTGACATCACCAGGATCTTCCAAGACTTCATCAAGCTTTCCCTTTCATAAACTCTAAAGCATTCAAATGGCTTGTTCCCTCTCAGGGAGAGAAGCATTCATCCAGAGAATACAGTAGGTGGCTTATTTTAGACTGGTTGAAATGATTTGATAGAGAGATGAAAGAATGTTGTGGAATGATTTTACTGACAGCTCTCGTTCCAGCATAAAGAGAAGACTTTTATTTCTATTTCTGATTGTGGTGTTGTTGTTTACACCTGCAGAGATACTTGACAAAAAAAAAAAAAGTATTAAAATGGTATAATAAACCAGCAGTGCTGGGGGAGAAACTCCTAATTTAAAATAGGCAGAATTTAGAAAAATACAGTTACACTTTTTAATTAAAAGTGTAATCAGGTCTGTACTTGTTCCGGCAAAAAAAAAAAAAAACAATTAGGAATTTGAATAACTAAAAGAATGCTCTCAATCAGAGCGACTGGATTAAATATAAACAGATGAATTTACATTAAATATGTCAACAAACCAGAATACACTAATTTGTATAACCAAGCAACATTTAACAAAATATTTCGCTGTTTGGAAAAAGCACTTAAAATGCCATACATGGGCTCAAACCAGTCAATATTTTTATTATTATTATTAATTTTTTTTCTAATCTTTACTAATTTACTCAAATAAATCAGACGCTGTAATGTTAGGAGAGCATGTTTTCTTATTACTGTATCTCAGTGGGTGATAATGTGAAAAAAACAACAATGTTGGGTTTTTCATACTGCCTTGCTACTACTAAAGTACCTTGTTTTTGGATAAGCTATTAAAGCCAGCTCAGCTACACACAGAAAAAAAAAAAAAAAAAAAAATGTTTTAAATGTTTTTGAATTGCATAGAAAATTTCTGTTCATTTGGATTACATAGTTTTCACATCAACAAACTAATAAACTTGCATATTGGTCAGTCATACATAAATGAAACAGGTCAGTTTCCTTTAATAGTACTAACAGACTGACTGCATTTTAAATACACAATAACCAGATTATGTATCATCAATAAATCCAATTTAAGTCATGAATTTTGCAACTACTATAACTGCCTGTTCCACAGCTAGACATATTTTAATGATATTTATATATTTTTTTCTAATTATATTTTCACAATGAAATAATTTAAGCTGATTCTAAGCAAACTGAATAAATATGTTTTGAAAATGAGTATTTGAATAAAAAAATCGATGCAAATAGTTAACAATAAATGATTTTTTGAGTGCAGAAATTGTACCTGTTTCATTTATGTATGACTGACAAATATTAAGTTTGTTTATGTTAAAACTTTGTAATCCAAATAGATGGCAATTATATTCAATTCAAAAACATAAATATGAAATTCGGGCCTTTTTGTCAATGGATAAAAAGCATCTATAACCCCCCAACACTGTTAGATACTACAATACTATTGTACTTACTGTATGAGTGGTTGTGTATATTGCATTATTTAGTAAATAGTGCTTATTCTTTAACAAATGGAATTGTAGTAGAACGAAGTAATTTAAACATTCTAATAGTGCTTCTGTTAGTTCTACATGTTCTCATTATGATGTCAAGCCTGGTTTCAGTTATTTTAAATGGTGTGAGAGAATTTTGTGGTTGTCTATAAGACAAGATGAATGATGAAGGACATTTTCAGTATTCACTGGACTGCCGATCAGGACATTCCCCTGTGCTTTCTCAATATCATCTCTGAGGAAGACTATCCTCCTCTCCAAACAAGGGCTGAACATGCTTCACATCAGCAATAATAACCACGGGGGATTCTGACCGGCCTCCAGGATTGCACTTAAACCGGCAGGACCGTCAACGGTGGTCGATAACAATATAGGAATTGCAGGACTGAAGTCACTGTAATGTAATGTTCTCAATTTTACTGTGTGCTTTTACCACACTATCCTGAATGCATTAACTGTCATTAAATCTGATGAATGGAATTGAAAAATATTTTGTGCAGTTACTGCCACACTTCCTAAAGCTGAATACAGAATAGCTAAACTAATAAATTAATATTCCCATCCTAAACTCACACTAATGGGTTAATCAACCTTTTAATGTTTTGCTTATAGTGGAAAAATTACTGACCCTCAGGACATCAGATGCAGACTTAATTTTAAAATTAGCATTGCATTACTTGCTCACCAATGGATCCTCTGCAGTGAATGGGATCCATTGGTGAGCAAGTGATTTAGTGCTACATTTCTCCTATATACTTCAATGGACTGAGGGCAAGTACATTTTAAGTACATTTTTACTTTTTGGGTGAACTATTTCTTTAAACTGAGGATGAGAGAATGCATTTTGAATGTTGAAAAAACACATTTTAGCACACTTTATGACACAGCGCCCTCTTCTGGCATGCATCCTAACCATCAGACTATCAAATGTGCATAATTTTTCAGGATACCTTACCTACAGTATGTTTTATATATATATATATATATATATATATATATATATATATATATTTATTTATATATATATATTTTTTTTTTTTTTTTTTTTTTTAATCAATAAATGTTTAGTGGTTTAAAAAAGGCTAACATCCCCTAAAAATGTTAACAGTAGACTGTTTTTTTTATTTTACTGTATATCCAGGGGCTTTCCAGAAACACTTATTTAAAAAAAAGTGAGGCTCCTTAAATAGAATTCTTATTTTCATAGTGTTTTTATTCCTCTTAACAGTCGTTTTGATAACAATGTGCATTAAAAAAAAAATAATAATAATAAAACCTTGGACAATTCACTCAAGGAATTCAGTGAAAATTAGTTTTTATAAAGGTGATTAAAACAAACATCTAAAATTAAATTTTATTTTAAAGGTGAAGAATGTTTTTCTGCACTACTAATGGCACCAAACAGAACTGTAATATGTGCGTTTAAGATGTCAAAAACATTGTCTAAACCAATGGCGTGAGTTTCAGGTGGGTCTACTCATTTAATAAAGCAATGGCTGAAATTATTGAAACTGAACCATTATTTTTGTAGTTCTTTCTGGTGCTGCCAAAGATGCATCATTATAAACTTCATCTTTAAACAAATTCTGCTCTTGTAATCAAATCTTTCCTACACTCAAATTTAGCAAAATATACATTTACATTTAGCTAAAACCGCTTCTATCTCTGCCGTTTGACAGTCGTGATGAGAATGTGATCATGTAAGCAGAAGCTGCCAAAAGTACCTAAATGGATGATAAATTCTTTGTAAATTCATTAGGTACACAGTTTAGATGTTTGGAGATACTTTTCTGGTCCTGAAACAGCGAATCTCACAGTCCCTCTGAGTGTTGAATCTGTTGTTGTTCCCGTCACAGCCTCCGTACCAGAACCGGACACATTGGCCAGTGCTGACGTTGTAGTGCCATTTCACTGAAAAGTTTGAGCAAGCTCCTGCATCGACTTTGAGCTGGCAAATGTCTATGAGCAGAAAAAAAAAAAAAAAAAGATATAAAGGGTGTAAGTTACACAGAGTGACGATGAGGCTGATCAGTTTGAGGCCATTTAAAAAGGTCACACTTTTAATGTAAAAACCATGCATATTGAGTTCAGCAATAATGTTATACTTGATTTGCATGATTGTTTTAGTGAATCAGGGATGCTCTTCATATGTATCCGCATTTTGGTTTAGGTTATAGAAAACATAATTGGCTTTATATATAAACAGTAGTAGTCTATGACACATCATTTCTGTCAAGTAAATGTATCTTTTACCCTTGAAAATGGAATCATCCTCTGGAAGATTTTCAGATTCTGTGGGAGAAATTTGAACAATATCAAACCTCTGTACATGTAGGTAAATAGTCTACATAAAGCAACCAATATATACATTAAAAATATATGGTATGTATTAAGTAAATTACTATAAATGGTTGAATTCCTATATTATAATGCATTATATATTTTATAAGATGATTACCACACGATGGATGGCTGGATAATAATAATAATAATAATAATTATTATTATTATTATTATTATTATTATTATTATTATTATTATTATAAATTAACCCTCTTGTTATCAAATATTGGAATAATACTTTCTACTAACTTTATTTTAATTAGCACAGGTTATGTGAAAAATGACCCATAATGTTTTGTTTTTGTTTTTCATTCAGAAATTGAGGTGCATAAGCTCAGATCAATGAGGCCTATGACAAAACTGGTGCTAATTTAAAAAAAAAAAAAAAAAAAAAAAAAAAAAGTTGACCAAAAAACTGAACCCAAGATCTTTTAGCATAATAAGAGATTTACAACCAATTTTTTAAAGGCTGTTCATTTTTGACTGCATAGGAACACCAAATTAGATAAAGGATTTTCTGCACAGCACAGGGATTAAATAAAAAAGAATTGATCACGGGAAAAAAGTAAGGATTAGGAACAGCCTAAATAATGCTAAGCAAGTTTGGTAAATTTACCTGTAGACACACATTCCATAAAGCACTCGTCCTCTGTCAAGAATCGGTTTTCATTTCCGCCACAACCACCGTACCAGAAGCGCATGCATTTCTTAGTCTGCTGGCTGTAGTACCATCTGGACATATACGATCCACACACATGGCCAGAATCTTTCTCAAGGAAGCATCGTGCTGTTGGAAACGAACAGTACACTCCAGTAATTCCCTACAGCACTGAATACTGAACTCTGTCAGAGAAACAGCATAAAAACAGCTTGTGCATTTTTAATGTGAGTGAGGATACAGTGCTGCGTCAGAGATATGTGCAACTTCCAAAAAGGTAGAGGAGGTAAATCAAGGGTAAATTGGCCAGTAAAATCTGGATTCACCACCTTTAGTCTTCGGGGGCTCGGTTTTGTCTTCTTTGTTCTCTTCCGTAAATCGTTCAGTGCCATCAAGTTGACTGGTTTCAGTGACTTGTTCTGTGTGTTGCTCATCATAAACATCTTCATATTCCTCCAGAGGTTCCTCTGTTGCGATATTCCCTTCAATGGGCAGAATATATCTGAAACACAGTTAGACTGATTCAGATCACTGTCTAACTAAAAATCACAGAATGTGTCCTGTAAAGCTAATTAGTGTTCTATTGACCACCAGTCTGTGTGTCAATGTGCCAATAAAAACAAAATAAGGCTCATGAAGCCCAGTGTAGCGAAGGTTTATTGAATAGACAACACTTTTTATTTTTTGTTTAATCAATTTTGCAAGAAACAACAGTAAATACAGACGCAAGTGGCCATAGATGGGGCCAAGAATGACTTACACTTTTGGGACAGTGCAAAGAATCAGAAGTCAATAAGGTAAAGTTTTTAGACCCTAAAACCTTTGAATTATTAAGCCCACAGCTTAATCAACTGTCACACAACCAACAGCATACACAGAAAAACATGCAAAGAAAATGCTTCTGCTGCTACAGCCAGATGGTTTGGAAAATACACAACCCATGCGCTAACCTTGATTTTATGTCTAACAATTGTGGATGGTAAATTACTTTACCTCTCTATGGTCTGTAGTCCAGATACAAGCCTTGGCACAAAACTATGATCATGAGGTTGTACTGATGACCAAGGTAAGATTCCTCCTGTAAAACAACAGCAGACCTGAAACTAAAACTGGAATAAAAATTAATAAAACTATGTGGACTTTAAAAAAAAATACACAACAAAATTACAAAAACTCAATTTGAATGAAGTAGTGACATAAGTATAACTAATACTTATTAGATTTATTTAAAATACATGACAAAAAAGACATTAAAATGACAAAAACAGAACAAAATTACTTATCTGAATCGTAAACGATTAAAGACAATGTTCGCATCTGTTAATTTTCAGAAGAAGAGGAAAGCAGATGATATACTGTAGAGCTTTTGGGCTATTGTTCACAGAAAACGTTAAAAATGACAAAAAAAAAACACAAAATGACTAAAACTTTAAAGCAAATTGAAAATAAAACTAAAAACTACAATAAAAAAAATAATAAGATAGTTGCTTAAATACTACTTAAATAGTGACAAAATACTACAGCATGTTTTTTGAGATATTAAAATGTAGTAAGGACATCGATAAAATAGTCCATGAGACATCATTGGTTCAACTGTAATTTAACAAAGTTATGAGAATACTTTATCTGTGCAAAGAAAACAAAAACAACTTTATTTGACAATTCTTCTCCTCCAAATCACATATTCCGCCATTATGAAGAGTACCTCTGCATGTAAACAGCATGCACGACTGCGCGTCATGCTGCTGACATAGAACATGCATGCGCTGAGCCTTGTTTACATGCAGAGGAATGCAATGCGCATACATCATCGTACTCTCCATAATGGTGATTTGGAGGAGGATGAATTGTTGTTGTTTTTTTCTTTGCACACAAAAAGTATTCTTGTAGCTTTGTAAAATTACGGTTGAACCAATGATGTCACATGGACTATTTTATGGATGTCCTTACTATGTTTCTGAGCCTGGGAACATTTCAGTTACATTGCTCTCTATGGGGGATTTAATCAAAAATATCTTAATTTGTGTTCTGAAGATAAATGAAGGTCTTACGGGTTTGAAACAACATGAGGGTGAGTAATTAATGACAGAATTTTCCTTTTTGGGTTAGCTATCCCTTTAACAAACATTTCTGTTGCAAATAATGAAAGAGGATGTTAACATCTGTTAATTTTCAGAGGAAAAAGTCTGCAAGTTTATACAATTCTATCGCAGCGGTCTTATGCAAACACAATCATGAATATTTCTTACTGTGGAGCATATGCAGGAAGGCGTAAGCGAAGCGTGTGCTGTAATCTCTGTTATCCAGGAATACCAGGTGCTGCTCCAGACGAGAGCTGGTGAGCTCCTCCATCCGGGTCCAGTTGAATCTCTGTCCCGCCATGAGGATAAACAAAACAACATTCTGGCACTTACACAATCCAGATAAATAATCAAGATGAGCTTTGCTGCCCTCAGAGTCTTCACCAAAAACAGCCATGACCAGTCGTTTGCTTCGTGGCCTTTCTGCTTTAAGGATAACGTTAGTAATCAGCCACTCTAAAGCAAACTCAGGATGGGATGTCCCACCCACTTGCTTCACTGTATTAGTAATATGCCTCTTCATGATATTTCGATCTTTAAATTTAGTGAAGCTGAACTCCTCGTTGATGTAAGAGGAGCCGTAAATAGAGCTCTGCTGGTAGACAGACACTCTGGTTTTCCCATCGGCTCTGCTCGGCTCGCTGCTCACATCGATCCGGTCCAACAGAGACAGCAGAAGCTCCTTCGCATTTACATACTGTTGAGTCTTCAGGTTATCAGACCCATCCAGCAGCACAGACAGGTCCAAATCCATCTGCAGGGGTGGAGGCCGCAGAATTACACCACACACTGGGTCTGGGTTACAACGATCTGGGAAGAGAGAATAAAAACGCAATTTGTAATTAAAGACACCCATGATCCAAAACCTGCCTACATTAGGCCACACCCTAACAGAAATGAAACCTCATAAATGACTGGTTTGGGACACTCTAGATAGACAGCAACCCTGTGTGTCATACAAAAAGAGCTCCTCACTGGGACTTCACTAAGATAACTAGGGTTGCAAAAAGGTGGAAAATTATTATTTTATTTTTTTTCTCATAAGGATTTTTGGAAAATTTCCGGAAACTTCCCCGAACTTTTCCACCCCTTTGTAACCCTAAAAATATCACTAATTAAAATATAATATTAATGCACACAAACATTGGTCAAGACATGCTTTTTTTTTACAATCCAGATAGAAGTTAAGATTCTGTAACTTCACCACTATAAATGAAATTTTATTGAGCTTGCTGCAATGCATAATTTACTTTTCATTAGGAAGTTGGCATGCTGAGTTGCTAATATAATGACATGAACTGTAAGAAGTATAAATAAAAATAATACACATGAATACTGGTCAAAACATGCTTTTTCGAGGATTTAGAATCAACATTTCTGTAACTTCATCCACCATCATATATGGACTTAATGAGCTTGTTGCTGTGCATTATGGGATTGACTTTTCATTGGGAAGTTGGTTTGCTGAATAATACTCTAATAAGCATAAAATTAATAATGCACACAAATATTGGTCAAAATAGGCCTTTTATTTAGGTTTTACAATAAAGATATCTAAGTTTGTCCATTATAGATGGATTTTTACTGCCTTGTTGGGAAGTTGGCATGCTGCACTCTAACAAGGAAAACAATAAGTAGTGCACACAAATATATGTTACAACATGCATTTTTTTTATTTTTATTTTTTTTTATAATCAACATTTCTCTAACTTTGTCCACGATCAAAGATTACAGAACTTGTTGTTGGAATGCATTATAGCTGGGATTTACTTGCTGCCTTAAGGGCCATTCACTTAGAAAGCATTTCTCACAGAGCCTTCACTACTTCAGTAATAAATGAATTGATGCTCATAGAGGTGAAAAGGATCAAATGTGAATGTCTGCACTGGAGCTTACCAAAACAAATGATGCACCGTTTAATGCGATTTACTCCTCTGCCATCAACAATGATGTAGCTTCCTGTGTCATCAACCTGAGACAGACATTTGAGACAGACATTCAAAGCTAAGAGTGTAAGCAAATTATCAAAAAACAGTTTGTAAATGGATGTGTAGAACTTGATGGCGTTCCAGTTCTATGGAAATCTGAGGGCACAGAAATCTGCAGAAAGTTCCATAGACAAACAAATTTTACCTAAAAGAGGATCGTTCTCATTCTGTCATCACAAATCACTAATGATGATTCAAATTGTTTCAAATTGTTTCATAATTGATGAACTGATCTAAAGTGAACTGAATCAACACTGAACTGACTGGAGCTGAAAAAAGAGACTACTGACTTTTTTAGAGCTTCTATATAGCTGGATTAAGCTTGTTTTATAATTGATGAAATCTGCATGATTACTGAGCTGAACTGAATCATCAAATGAACTGACATGAGCTGAATAATGATACTATTATCCACTATAGAGCTTGGGTGTGTTTCCCAAAACCATAGTTGCTAACCTGTTTTTGGGAAACACACCCCTGCTTTGTGGTTGAACTGAGTTTTTCTTAACTGATAAACTTTGCAGCACTGACACTGTTATTAAACCTAACTAAATCCACATTAAACCAAACTGAGCTGAATAATGACACTAATGTCTGTTTTGTGCTTCTTTACAGCTGGAATTGTATTTTAAGAACTTTGTAAAATTAACGCTGTTATTTTCCTGCCTGTTTATTACTGTGGAGTAATCTAAATAAATATACAGGTAGGTGCATTTTTTGCATATGCAAATCTGATTGTTTTCTTAACTACCTGCATTGCTCGGCTCACATCATCAGCAGGATTTAAGGCGATCACTCCGAGGCCAATGTCTGCAGCCTTGAACTCCAGCATGGCTGTTGCAAGGCTTGATTCATCCCTCGATGGCCCGTTTGTGAAGAACACGGCCACTTTCCTCATAAGCCTGCCCTTTCGGACACGTTTGAAGATGTTCCGGGCCACAAAGCTCATGGCTTGTCCGATGTCTCTGGTTTTTGTGGTTCTTTCTAGAGGGACTGCTTTTACAGCTTCCAGAAGAGTCTTCTTCTTAAGGTGGTCTGTGAAACGGATTAGGTTCCTGGTCTTGCTGTTGTAGGAGATCACAGACACTCGTGCTCCCCATGGACAATTTGTTTCAGCAAAGGAGATGTCTTCCAGTAAGGACAGAGCAGCAGAATGCATTCGCTCGAACACCTGAGGACTCACACCCGCAGACATGTCCAATGCTATCATCAGGTCTGTGGGGTAAACTGGACACCGGCTACCATTATCTAAAAGCATTAAAAAAAAATAATAATAATAAAATTTACTATTCGCAAAAAGTGACTAATAAATGAAGCACTGCAATGTTAAAATATAAGGCAAAGCATACCGGAGTAGCAAGCTGTGGAAACAAAATAAAAGATAAAATTTATATGCATTCCAAATAATTTCAAGGTTTAAAAAGGAAAATACACATATAAGGGATCATGAAGAGAAAAATTAAAAAATGTAATAAGATAATGACTAGAAATCACTAGCAGTCATTCTGGCTGGCATTCTTTGGATATTAGGCGCTCTGAACTTACGACAGTTTTTGCGAATGTATTCAACCAGGTCACAGTCCTTGACATTCAAAAGCAAAAAAAGAATGATAGAGGGAAAATAATCAAACTTTTGGAACTGATGAGTAATGTAAAGATAACACATAGTAATATCAACCTACAGGCATTGGACTGATTCCAGGAGGTCCGTTTTCACCCTAAAAATAAAATAAAATGAAATAAACCATTTCATAAATACATAAACAATTAAAGAAAGAAAGAAAGAAAGAAAGAAAGAAACAAAGAAACAAAGAAACAAAGAATCAAACAAAGATCTTTGTACCTTATTTACATTTGCTTAAACTGACCAGGTTTTGTGATGTATAAACATTAAAATTAAATAAAAGCAAATCACAAATTTTAATCAAATGAATTACATGATGTGCCAATTAAACAATTGCATTAGTCACACATCAATTTTGGCTGAGAAATTACCCCACAATAGATCATTTAAAGTCATTATTGTGTTAGATGAGAAAAGCATTGAACAGACTTTACAAAAGAGTAGCTTCAGAAATAAATATTTTGATTCAATATTGCTTAAATAATGATAAAAATGGGTTTTAAAGGTTTTTTACTTCATTTAACTGCATTCTCATAGGCTACATCACACAGTCAGTCTTCATCCTGCATCATACTCACAAGCAACTGCATGCAGTGTAAGATGACATAGAGGTCTGGGTGTGAGGGGTGCACTAAATGCATCCATTTTAATGCATTCCAGTTTTTTCAACAACCTTAATATAATTATTTACTTAAATTTGTAAGAACGTTTTGCAAATGACTGACCCTGTGTCCGTCCATCCCATTCTCTCCCGGAGCACCTGGAGGACCCGGACGACCAGTGTTTCCCTGATGACATCAATACATAATACAACATAACTGCATACATTTCCTCAAAACAAATAGAACTGTCTCTATGTATAATGTTAAGTAAATTAAAGTCATTTAAAAACATGATTGTTCTGTTGGACGTTAACTTTTCAGAAGGTTAATAAATTAAGGCAAAATGTAAATTAGATTAAAGCATACCGGTTTTCCTCGATAACCTGTATGTCCTTTATTTCCACTGGATCCTTTGGTACCATCCTCACCCTATTATTATGATCAATGATATTAATAATGTTAAATAATGTTATACCAATTTAAAATTACTATTATTAACATTTACACAATTACATAAAACACATAATGATGAGCTGCAACAGATGTTTAACTAGCTTTAACACACCTGCAAACCAGGAAGGCCAAAGTTTCCAATGTTTCCCTAAAAGCAATTTTATTCTGTTAGTTGAATAACCATAAATGTACTCAAAGGAGAGAAAACAAGTCACTGTATTTTCCAGAAAAGTATGTTTTGTGTGCTTGATGTTAATTGCACTCATTTTGGAATATAAGTCATAGCATGTTTCAGATGATTTAAAAAACACAACTTATATCCCATGAAAATACAATAAATAGACAAATTAAAACCTTTTATAATATATGATTTGTGAAACAGAAATAGCAGATGTTCAGATGCAATTTCTCTTAGAATTTCTCAGATTTTTCATTAAATTCGTGTATGGCAAAGGTATGACTCATACGTCAGAATGCTGTTCATAGACTTCAGTTCAGCATTCAACACAATTCTCCCTGAGCGACTGTGGAGAGGGTGAGCAGCACCAAGTTCCTGGGTGTGCACATCACAGAGGAGCTCTCCTGGACCGACAACACCGCAGCACTGGCCAAGAAAGCACAGCAGCATCTCTACTTCCTCCGCAAACTGAGAAGAGCCAGAGCCCCAGCCCCCATCATGTGCACCTTCTACAGAGGCACCATCGAGAGCATTCTGACGAGCTGCATCACTGTGTGGTATGGCGCCTGCAACGCGTCTTGCCGGAAGACCCATAAACGCATAGAGAGAGCAGCTGAGAAGATCGTTGGTGTCTCGCTCCCCTCCCTCCAGGACATTTATGGAACCTGTCTCACCCGTAAAGCCCTCTGCATTGCAGGTGACCCCACCCACCCGTCACACAGCTTCTTCAGTCTTCTGCCATCAGGGAGAAGACTGTGGAGTCTCGTAGGCCAGAACCAGCAGACTGGGGTGCACCACTGAACTTTGAACCCCCAGCACCCCCCCCCCCCCCCCCAGCTCCCACTAACACACTGGGACCTGCACCAGACACTTTGTGCAGCATTGGTCTGCTCACTACCTCATTCAGCATTTAACGGACCTCATTCAAATACCTCTTCTGTCAGTTTAAATAAAGAACTGCTCTCTGAGATTTTTGACACTTGTTTGTTTAGTTGACTGGTTTGCACTCTATCTCCCATGTGCCTTGTGCTGCTCTACTTATCTTTCTTTTTACATGACCTATATTTGTATAGTTGTAATTTATATTTTATTTGTATTTAATGTTCTACTGTTAGTGTTATCCGTATGCACCAAGGGTCTGAGAGTAACGCAATTTCAATTCTCTGTGTGTATGTACTGTACATGTGGAAGAATTGACAATAAAGCAGACTTGACTTGACTTGAGGTACCTTGTGTCCTTTGGGCCCAGAAGGTCCATACCCGTCTCTTCCATCTTGTCCCTGTGAGCATAAAGTCATGCATTAAACTGAAAGTCACACTAAACTATAGTAGTCAACATTTGAAATGGGTCAAAAAAGTTCATCAAAGTTGTCCTAAGACAAGACTGCATTTTGGTTTTAGGACAACTTTGATGAAAGGTTTTGATCCACTTCAAATTTTGACTAGTGTATTTATTATGGTTTAAATGATTTAAACATTTTGAAGTAAACAATGCATAAATGCAACATCTGACTGGAGGCCCTTTGAATCCCTCTGGTCCCAGCGTTCCCTTGGGTCCTGAGTCACCAGGTGGACCCTAAACACAAGCAGGCACAGTGTGAAAAGAGGAGCATAGAATTGATGTACAACATCCAGCTGCCACACTATAACATAACATACAGTACTGAAGACCAACCAGGTATTAAAGGAATAGTTAACTAAAAAAATTTAATTTGCTGCAAAATTTACTCTCTCTCCATCCAAGATATGGATGAGTTTGTTTTTTTCAGATCCTCTGCAGTGAATGGGTGCCGTCAGAATGAGAGTCCAAACAGATGATAAAAGCATCACAGTAATCCATAAGTTTGGACTCTCATTCTTACGGCACCCATTCACCCCAGAGGTCTGATGAGCTTGAGTAAATTTTCAGCAAATTTTCATTTTTGAGTTAATTTTTCCTTTAATTTGACTAAATAAAAGCCAGTCAGACCTGTAATGGTTTTGGAAATTGTTTTTTCACAGAGTCAGGAAAAGTGACAGAAGTATGGAAGAAGAAAACTTTAACGCATCAGTCTTACATACCCTTGGCCCTCTGGGTCCTCGACCTCCCTTTGAACCTTCAGGTCCAGGTGAGCCAAAGGTACCCTATGAAAACACTCATGGTTCTCTCAACAGTCACTGTATTGTTCTCTCTGAGCTCTTTATCATATGTTTTGTACTCTACGGCTAAAACATGAACATGCAGCTAGCTTAAACAAGTGAATACACACCTGAATCCCAGGTACACCTGGAGGACCACTGTCTCCCTGAAACCCTTTTGGGCCTGGTTGTCCCTGAACAGAAAAAAATTTAATAAATAAAAAATCAGGGAGGTATAACAGTTCATACGACTTTTAAAATCATTTAAAAAACTGATTTTAAAATGCTAGACATCATACACCTACTGTCACAAAGGAAAAACTGGGCATCATAAACTAAATGACTGAGGATCACACACTACCAGACTTTAAATTTGTTCCGATCACTACAAACTCATACAGAAACATATGCCTTGTTGCTAAGAGACATGTGACAAATGAAAACAATGTGCGTTCTAAAACTGACAGAAAATATTAAACAAGTTTAATATCCTCAAATGGATAGAATCATTGATCTTTTTTTACATGACCTTATTTGTATATTTGAATAGTTGTATTTTATATTTTATCTGTATTTAATGTTCTACTGTTAGTGTTATCTGTATGCACCAAGGGTCTGAGAGTAACACAATTTCAATTCTCTGCATGTATGTACTGTACATGTGGAAGAATTGATAATAAAGCAGACTTGACTTGATTGTCTGTAGCTAAACAATAGAAGTCTGTGACCATCATACACTACATGATTTTCTATGGAATCTGTCAACTCAAATCTGCAGTCTGGCTCTGACTGCTTGCAACTACTGTAGCATCAACTTCTCCAGACTGTAAATCTGGGGAAAATCAGGGCAAAAGTCATGTAGTATATTCCAGCCTTGACATTAGAAAACTCTTATCTGCGTGTTTCTTTTTAAATAAAGGTGAAATTTCCAGTTCTCACCACTTGTCCCAGGTAACCAGATGGCCCTTGCTGTCCAGTATCTCCTTTTTCATTTGAAGATGCACCCTATACAGATATACACATTTACCATTACCATATTACTACAGCAGAACAGAATAGATTACACATTATAATAAATGACACTTACAACAACAACAACAATCCTACTAGAATTCATATTTGAATAGTATATTAGAATTGAAATGAATGAATTAGAAAAGAACAGAACAGATTTAATATAATAAACAACACAATAATAATAATTATTTTTATTTTTATTAATTAGAATATGTTAGAATTAAGAGTAGATTAGAACAGACAATATTAGAAAAGAATGAATCAGATTAAATTAAAATAGAACAAAGTAGCCTAGAGCAGAAATTAAAAGAACAGATTTTTATTTATATATTGCATGCTACATTACCGGCAATCCTGGTCGGCCTTTTCTTCCTGGAGCACCCTACCAAAATACACTGAGAATTTATCTGAAGTATAAAACTTTTTAACCCTTATTTAATTAATATTTTCTCTGCTGATAAAGGATATACAAGATATCCATTTGTCACACCAAATTTCAGATACAAATCACGACCATTATGGTACAACACACTAAAACAAGAACCATTCAAAAGTTGGGATCAGTGAGATTTTAATGTTTTTGAAGTCTCTTATGCTCACAACAGCTGCATTCATTTGATCAAAAGTACTGTACAGTGAAAAACAGTAATACTAGCCTGGATGGGGTCAATTTGTTGTGCAGCGCTCGCTTGAGGTGGCTTATCAATGGATTTTACCTGTGCCCCAGGATATAAGTTTTTAATCCCTTCTCGCTGTCAGACGCCACAGAATGGATTCTCGACAGAAAGGATTCTACCTGTGACCCAGGACAAGTTTTTAATCCCTTCTCGCTGTCGGACACCAACGTCTTCGGCATGGAGGTGTGAATCCTTGCAATCCAGTGTGTGTCAGGATGGCTCTGATAAATTCTAAATCTCTCGTGAATAAGACTTTTTTTTACATCACCTCAAGCAAACTGGATTTTTTTTTTTTTTTTTTTTTTTTTTTTTTTTTAGTGACTGAGACTTGGTTGAGTAAGGGGAATACAAACCCCTTTTCTGAGCTTGTGCCTTCAGATTGTTCTTTTCTGAAACACCTTAGATTCTATGGGAGGGGTGGTGGGCTTGCATCTGTTTTTAAAAGCAGTTTTTGTTGCCGATCTTTAAAGACTGAATTGTTTTTGAGTTTTGAAGTTCTTTCGGATCAGATAGGGATCAGTTAGCCATCACTGTGGTCTATCGCCCTCCAAATCCAAAGGATTTTTTTTTTTTTTATGAGTTTGCAAACTTCTTAGAAGACACTGTTCTTTGTATGATTGGCTTTTGATTGTGGGGGACTTTAATATTCACATATGTTTTGAGTTTAACTCTTTGCCAAGGATTTTACTAATCTGATTAACTCTGTTGGTTTTGTGCTGGTGTTTTATATATATATATATATATATTATATAATATATATATTATTTTTTTTTTTTTTTTTTTTTTTTTTTTTTTTTTACTCTAAAGCCTTG
The DNA here is from genome assembly GCF_018340385.1 of Cyprinus carpio. Lineage (NCBI taxonomy): Eukaryota > Metazoa > Chordata > Actinopteri > Cypriniformes > Cyprinidae > Cyprinus > Cyprinus carpio. Next base: position 27,214,990 of record NC_056609.1, on the reverse strand, counting down.
ATTTGAGTTTTTCTGATCATATGCCTGTTACATTTAGCTGCTCTCTGCCACATCAAGTTTCAAAAACTAAGAGGGTTTCACAGCAGATTCAGAGACTTTTAGTCCATCTTCTAGTGATGATTTCTCTGCTCTTTTCAAGGAGGCTTGTCCCTGTCAATTTTTTTATGTCGATGAACATCTTATGTTGTTCATTTCCATCAGTAATGACATAATGAGTCCTGTGGCTCCGCTAAGAGAAAAAGAGAAAAATTCTAAAGTTGAACTTTGGTTAACCGACACCACATTTATACTTAGGTTGTCTGTAGCATATCAGACCCGAACCAGACAAATTAAAGATTTGATCAGGACCATGGTTGAAACATGAGGAGCCGAATTCCTCAGAAAGGCAACAGGATGTTGTAAATCTCCTAGTGCAACAAGTCAGAAGCAAGTCCACTAACCAACCAACTCTTTCACAGAACAGCTTTCAACATTAACACCATTAGAACAATTATTGACAATTTCAATTCGGAGAAGAGATTTGGGGCAAGTAATCAAGATTGATGGTCAAAGAGATGCACAGCCTGACCATCACATGTAAACCCATGAGAGTAAACAAGATCGTTGGATTGACTTTCCCCCACCTAGCAGAACCAGACTCAATTCCTAAGGGGACCTTTTAACCTCTGGTCTCCACAGAACATCCTTATGTCAAAGAAAAGCAGAGAAACTGTCTTTTACAGATGAAAACAAAAAGACTTCTAAAGGAATATCAGTCCATTGCTTAACTCCATATCATTTATGAAACCCACTGTGACTATCATGTTTCTAATCACTTATTGTGAATGTCTTTTTAATAACTATTGAATAGCTTAAGTATTCATACTCATGTTTAGTATGTGTGTGTTCGAATCTTCTTGCATGAAACGTTTCTGACCATTAGTTATTTGTCAAATGTATCATATTCTTATCATAGGAATCATGTCCAAAATTATACCCTGCAAGAGCGGGAAAATTCGGACCACTTGATTGATAAGATAACTTATGATTCATGAATGGGGAGGACAAAAATCGCAACACCCCAAACAAAGACAATATCTAATTGGTCAAGACAACATTTGAGGTGTGGCCAAAAGGCCAGTTTGAATACTCAGGACACCATCAAATTTTTTTAGCTTTTGCTTTTTAGCTTTTGTTTTTAGTCATGCTGTTAGTAATCACTTTTAGCATTTTTCGAGTGCAGTTCCAGTGTGCTTCGGCCTGCACCCCTGCTGTTACTTAGCCACGATGAGAGGAAACACCACCTATTCTCGTCAAACTTTACTTCTGTTCTTTTACTTTAGTTTATTTTCTTTTCCATTTGAGAGTTTCGTGTTCTGAGTTAAGTTTTGTCTCCGAGTCTGACCTCGCGTGCCCGTCTAAAACTACAACCAGACCACAACTCCGCATCATCAGCCAAAGCCCAACCAGGGCTTCCCAAGACGTCACTTCAACGACTACTGAACTTCCAGCCAATCAGCAACCTCGGGAAACCCCCTTTTCAACGACAACAAAGGGAACCCCCTTTACCCAGGCAATGCATGTAACTTACCTCCAGACTCTGATCTGTACTGGTGTATCTAATATAATTTTAACCTCATTGAGGAACTCAGTGCGAGGGTTAATTAAGTTACTGATGGTTGTTCATGTCTATGCAATTTCACATATTGCTGTTAAACCCATTCTTTCCTTACATTCTATCCTCCTGCAACTTGTGTGAATGTGCGAGTGCAACTTCTATTGTCTTAAAAATGTGCCAGTCCTTTTACCAAATGTTTAAACCCCAAAACATGCAACCTTGCTAATTAATAGTGTTTTCACTATACTTTGGATTAATATCCTTACAGTCTTAGATGTTATACAGCATTCAGTGAATCGCTGGCCGTCTCAGTGATAAGCCGTGAAACAGTGATTCTGTTCAAATTCCCTTTAAAATCTTAAATGATTCCCTTTCACACAAACTTACATGCTTAATCAAACAGTATAAGAGAAAAATTACAATTGCCTTTTGAAAAAATACTAGAACCACTAAATAAATACCAAAAATAACACACAAAAATACAAAATCAAGCATCTTAAACCTATCACATGTCTGCATAACAAAAAACTAAGTCCCTTCTCACAGGTGTTCATCTTAAACCTATCACATGTCTGCATAACATTATTCCGACACATTTTTTGCTGCAGGTCTTTGATGTTGTTGGACCTAGCATTTCAGCTATAATAAGTAAGTCCCTTCTCACAGGTGTTGTTCCTAAAACATGCAACCGTTAAACCCTTGCTTAAAAAAAAAAAAAAAATGTTGACCCAACCATCTACTCCAGTTATAGACCTACTGTATAACTTTTATTTCTAAAATCTTAGAGAAAGTTGTTTTGGAACAATTGCAGAGTTTTCTGGAGTTAAATAGTGTTTTTGAAGAATTCCAATCCGGGTTTAGAAAATATCCCAGTACTCAGTGTGCTTTATTTAAAGATTTTAATTATATTTTGTTGACTGTTGATTTAGGGGATTCTGTGCTACTCTTACTCTTAGACTTAAATGTGTGGGCACTGAAGGTTGTGCTCTTAATTGGTTTAAGTCCTATCTGAATGATAGCATTTTTCTGTTTGTCTTGATCTGTTTTCATCTTCTGTTTTGGATTATAAAGTCCTTCAGGGCTCTATTCTGGCCCCTGTTTTGTTCTCGCTGTATAAGTTGCAGAATTACTGCATTTTAATCAGTATCCAAACAAAGATGCTATAGGAGTAGTTTTAGATTTAAATTAGATTGTACAGTATAATTTCACAATTCAAAGCAAAAACATTATGGACTGACTTTAGCTTTGGCTGAATGAGAATACAAATTCACTCACTGACAGCAGGTGGCGCTCATGGAACAATAGCAAATAGTTTTACTTTGGTTACCACTGTAGACAACCTAACAAACCTACCCCTTAACCCATGTATACCTTATATTACCAAGTACATTCCGTGGTAAGTAAAATATATGTATATGTAAGTGCACGCACTATTACAAATAAAGTACAACCGGTAATACTCACAAGATCACTGTTATCTCCAGGTCTGCCTGGGGGTCCAGTAGGGCCCTGGTCACCCTGACAACAAAACACAGTCATAAACTTTTTACTAATATTGGTCACATATCGAATAATTTTGTTAACACACAGAAAAATAGGGTTCTAAATCTGATATGTTTCTCATATTTGGTCACTTGATTCTCTTTCTTTAAAGTTCTTAATCAGGTATTTTTCATTAAAACAGTGAGAATAATTGGTGACATCAGCCAAGGAGAAAGTCTTTTCAGAGGGGAAACAGTTAACATTAAACAACATTAAACATACAGTATATCATTAATCACAACTGTAAATGTGTTAGCTTTGAGAGAAAAAACCCAAAGTTGCATGAAGTCGCATGAGAGGATTTTACCACAGTTTGTACACATAATAACCAAGGACAAATGTAATTTACAACATCTTATTTACGACACATCGCTACTGAAACAAAAACACTCTGTCACTCAAACAGAGTTAACATTTTTCAGAAGTCTAAACAAGGAGGCTTACCGGGAGGCCAGTATCTCCTCTCTTGCCTTTTGGACCTAGAATTGTGTTGTCTATTCCTGGTGCACCCTGTTAATGCAAACAGAGAATCATATACAGACAAATCAAGTCAGGCTGTTAAGACTGCAATAAAAACAACAACAACATTTTTTAGAAAAAAATAAAACACAGAGGAAGACTTACAGGATCTCCTCTCACTCCGCTGTGTCCCTTAGGTCCAGGGCTGCCTTTGAAACCCTTCACACCCTAAAAGACAGAAATAGTACTGTGAGGAAGCCACTGGGTTGTTTTTACATTTTTTCCTGCTTATATTAACAGTGATACAGTAAGTAAACTGATTTGATCGAACAAAACAGGCATCTATAATGCTTGTGTGATAACGTAGTTACAGCACTGCCCAGGTCTCCTTTGGGTCCTGGAAGCCCATTTAGGCCAGCATCACCCTGCACACAACAGAAGCATAGTACAGTGAATCAATTAAATGACTCAATAATGACTCAATAACTCATTTAATTGCAATGTGGTGCTCAACTGAGCAGTTTCATGGGTCACTTATAATGGGTTTAATTTATTGCAGTATTTGGAAGGCATCACATTAATGATTTTCCTAAATTTTATACTACATGGAGTGAAAGGTATAACTTCATATTCAATGAAATTTAGGATTTAAATTCTACGATTTTCAAAATCAGACACGATATTTGCATTTTCACACATATTTGAATTGTGTGTATGTGTATTATAAACTTTCTTGCATCCAAATAAGTATCTATTACCAAAGGTGACTTTGCTTATGTGTTGAGTTACATGAACAAATACAGAAAACAAGACTTAAACTGATTTACACAGAAGGAATGCCTGATTTCAATCTAGATTTAAATCCTATTTTTCTGTACATTTTATATTTCTCTGGTTTTAATATATTTATTTTATATTTCAATATAGTACAATCATTTTTTTTTTTATGATACTGTGACTGTAAATGTAGAAAAGAGGCAGAGGATAGAAATAAAGATGTGACCTGTTCTCCATACACTCCATCCATCCCATCCTCCCCATCTTCTCCCTGTCAGACAGATGTTTATAGAAGTAATCAAAACCACTGAACAAATAAAACTTGTATTACCCTAAAATAACTTCTGCAGCTTGGAAAAAAGCAGGTCAAAACCTGCCCAATGAAACTTAGGTGCAATATGAATGTGTTAGCTCATCTTTTAAGTACATTTTTTCACATTTTTAACCTGTTGATGTGTAAAGCAAGTAATATATACAGTATGTATATATATATATATATATAATATATATATATATATATATATATATATATATATATATATATATATATTTATATTAATAAAAAAAAAAAAAAAAAAAAAAAAAAAAGATCTTAATATCTCACTCAATTTTGCATCTAATGCAAATTGTAAAGAAAACTGTAAAGAAAACAGGGGGACAAACAATCATTATAGCACTTCTTAGTGTATGGGTCATTCCACGAAATCGGTGCCTGTTGCGTCCCTTAGAAATAATAAAACTTTTTTATTTTCATTGTCAATAATGCATCCATGTAAATTCATTTACAAAGAGCAGTAAGGTGACTGCAGACCCTCACCATCTTGCAACGTTCAAGAAAGTGAAACCAAACTTCAGAATCAAGATCTTAGTCTGGTTTCAGATGATCACAGAAAGACCAAGATCTGCTCAGCTTCCTTTCCTAATAATTGAACCAGATTAGTATATTTTAGGTTCTGTGAGGGGACACAGACAAACAAATGAAACGCATTATCTAATTACAATAACCTTAAAACATTAGATATCTTAGAAATGTAATGTGCTAAATCAACAATGAACTGACTGTAACTGAAAAAAATTACTGTTTTCTATCGAATAGTAAGTAAGTGCAAAACAATATAATGCCATTTAAAATGGTAAAACTTTACAGTATCATGTAAACAAATATCTGCAGTGTGCTGAAATATGTGTGTACTGTCATCACAGTTACTCTGGTCAGTCCTGTGACTATGAAGCCAATCCTGTTGCTGTCATTAATTTCATAAAAATTTTAGAAAAATTATATTTGATACAGCTTCCCAGGTTTTTCCATTGTAACTATATTTTATTTTGGACAAAGCTCTTGTAAAAAATATGTTTTTCTTAATTGACGTGGTCACCCTCCAAAATTAGAATGTTCTTGGTCATCTGAATGATAAATATACAAAATGTTAAAAAAAAAAAAATTACAAATCTGAAACAATCCCAGTGAAAAGAGGGACTAAAATGCTGCTCGTATATGTGAGAACTATCACATAGTTCTAATTAAACTATAGTATATAGTAACGCTTGTGTAGGTAACAGGGTTGACAAAAATACCAAAACATGAGGTATAAAAATAGTCATAAAATAATAAATTGCATAGTCTGAGATATCTTCATTTTGTGGATATTTAATAATAATAATAATAATATAATAATAATAATAATAATAATAATAATAATAATAATATAACGTTGATTAAACGTTTTTATTTTTATTTTTTTTCCAAGTGGAAAAGGCACCAATTTCATGGAATGACCCATATATTTCTGTCCGAACAGTAACTGTTTAAGTGGGAGCAATAATAGCACTAACAGCCAGTAAATAGTATAATAACTCTTGTTACTCACTTTATTTCCAGTGTAGCCTCTCTGGCCCTATTAAAATAAGATTTAAAATCATTTATTTTATTCAGAACAGCTGTAAAACAATATCATTTGGTTTAACTGTCTTCATATACAGAAACATTAAACACTGACATAAATATATCCTAGTCATGCAGTTAGTAATAATTATGCAGGTAGCATACACTGTACAGCAGGGGTCCCCAAACTTTTTTCTTTGAGGGCCACATCATTTTTCCAGGTCAGTCTGAACAGAAAATTACATGGACCGGAGTGACTACTAGTATTACTGCGGAAAATGTATTATGATTTTAAATGCATTTATTATGCCTCCTAATGCTAGAATAGTTTATTATTTTGTTATGCACCGTACAGAAACATGATAATTACTTTTCAAGAGATATATAGTCTATTAAAAGAGCATTATTACTATCATGACTTTTTTTTCATATTTAGTGCAACTGAAATCAAAACATTTACTTATGCATATTAATTAGTGTGAACTGTGGGCTTGCGTGTTCCTGTGGCTCAGTGGTAGAGCATTGTGTTAGCAGCTCAAAAGGTTCTGGGTTTGATTCCCAGGGAACACATGTTAGGTAAAAAAAATAAATAAAATGTTAGCCTGAATGCACTGTAAGTCGCTTTGGATAAAAGCGTCTGCTAAATGCATAAATGTAAATGTTGCTTCTGGCTGGTGAGAAGTCCAATGTCAGGTTCCATCCCTGTCACAACCAGTCTCGAAGACTGATGCAAATGTTCATCAGTGAGTTTTCATAAATTTCATGCATAAAAAGGTTTGCTCACAGATATACGTGCTGCCAAAAAGTGTGGGACCTCTTTATTGCATTCCTTTTGATGGTTGGGTATGTCTCGTTAGGGATGGCAGCATAGAATTCAATGAGACCAAGGGACTTAAATGAGCCTTTCAGAACATCACAGTTCTGTACTGTAACTCACCTAACTCAAACTGATAAGAAAGCAGGGCTTCATCAATGTCGTCAGCAAAGGGGTTCTGGAAAAGGCAGATTTCTTTAGCGTGGACATGTAGCTCACTGTATCAGATGTCAAACTCCGCCTTGAGCATTTCCAGCACTTCCACAGACTATTCAGCTGGGAATGGAGCCACTGGGTTCTCAGCTGAGAGGCTCTGGGTAATGGGGAGATGAGTGAAGTCTTGCTTTTGCACTTGTCCCTCAAGCAGTGCTAGTTTCACCTCAGATGCTTTTATTTGGAAATACATGTCACATGTTAGGTTCCCCTTGCCTTGGAGCTGCAAGTTGAGGCCGTTCAACATTTCTGTCAAATCTGTTAAAAAGGCAAGGTCTCATTTCCATTCTGCATCGTTCAGTTCTGGGACAGTTTTGCCCCTTGTCAGAAGAAAGGCACTGATTTCGGGTAGCAGCTTGTAAAAACGCCTCAAAACTCTGCCCTGGCTTAACCATTGGGCTTCAGTGTGGTAAAGCACATCTCCATGACTCTAGCTCGGAGAGAAAGGCTTGGAACTGCTGGTGTTTAAGTCCGTTTGCTCTCATGAAGTTTATACATGACACCACCACCTTCACAACTGATTCCCTCTTCAGAACTTTGCAGCAGAGTGCTTGCTGGTGAATCAAGCAGTGGACTTGTAATGAGGATGAGATCTCTTTTCTCCATTTTTTTATTCGTGCATCCTATAAGCCCCCTTGATGCACCAACCATACTAGGAAGCCCAGGTGGTAGTAATGCTGACCAGCCTAGACCAGTCTAGACCCAGCTCTTCCATTCTTTGTCACACTTTACCAAAAATATCCTCCCTTGTTGTAGTGCCTTTTAGTCTTTGTAGGGCTACCAGCTCCTTAGACACTTCAAAGTATGAATTAACTCAGCAAAGAAAAATTTGCAGCTGTGCTGTATCCTTCACGTCATTGCTCTCATCCAGTGCTAATGCAAAAAATTAAAATTCTTTCACTATTTCCTGCAGCTGGGCCTATTATCCCCAATTTCTTCAATTCGTCTGGTGATTGTACTTGCGAACAGACTCAGCGCATTTAAGACGTCTTTCTTATCGGGGCACACCTCCTCCGCAACAGCATTCATACATTTCTTTGCAAACTTGCTGTCACTGAATGGCCTACAGCTGGTTGCAATTAGTTTAGGTACCTAAAAACTAGCTAGAACGGATAACTGGTTCAACTAGGTTTGGTGTACAAATGTATTCTTTGAACAAGTTTCTTAACAGATGAGACAAACAGTCAACAAAAAAAATAATCACTTGTCCACTTTTGGTTAAATACCCTGCATTCTGAAACAATCTTTCTCTTTCCAAACCATTTGGCCATTTTGTTATCTCTTTGAATATTCTCGCTGGCTCGTGCATCACCTGTTTGATTGTGATGGTACATTATGTTGAACTTACAATTCTGTTGGTAGGTGAATTTAAAAAAAGAATTAGGCTACGTTAATAAATAAGGGAAATTTTAGTTTGAAAGCCAACCTTTATTATTAACTTCAGACATGATTTAAGTAAAACATATATTTAAAATAAATTTTTTAAATATGACTCTGGCATTGTCCAGAGGGCCGGTCCAAATGTGGGAGTGGTCCGCGGGCCGTAGTTTGGGGACCCCTGATATACAGTATCTATCCCTATAAAAATTACTCCAGTCACAGTTAATATATGAATGTGTTCGCTATCTTGCCATACTAAAATACATCCAGAAATTCCAAGCAGAACATTGCACTGATACAAACAACATCAAGAGATGCATCTCCAATCAATAATCAAATGTTACATTACCTTGATTCCTCTGTTTCCAGGGCAACCTTTATGTCCCGTAGTTCCATTCAGCCCTGGTGATCCTTGCTCTCCCTGTCAGAAACAAGAGGGGAGATAGATTATTTATCCTTGGCATATACAGCATACATCCTCTATAAAATATGTGTATCCTGTCCTATCCGGAATCAGTCTTATTTACGTTCAGCATGCATGTACTGAATGTAAACCACACTGATTATGTTCAGCGAAAGCATGCGCATGCTCAATGTAAACAACGCTGATTACGTTGATAACGTTCTGAGGTATTCTCCAAAATGGCAGAAGACAGTAACTCAGGGAGAATAATTGTTGAATAAATTATGTTATGATTGTTTTCTTTGCACACAAAAAGTATTCTTGTAATTTCGTAAAATTACGGTTGAACCACTGATGTCACATGGACTATTTTATCGATGTCCTTGCTACGTTTCTGAACCTGGGAACATTACAGTTGCACTGCTGTCTACAGAGGGTCAGAGAGCTCTCAGATTTGATCAAAAATATATTAATTTGTGATCTGAAGATGAACGATCTGAAGATGAACAAAGGTCTTATGGGTTTGGAACTATATGAGGGTGAGTAATTAATGACAGAATTTTCTTTGTTGGGTGAACTAACCCTTTAAGTACATGTAAGCTGACAGTTTCACTTACCATACTACCTTCATCTCCTGGAAATCCAGGATGACCGTTCTGACCAGTAAGGCCCTAAATAAAAGAAAAACAGGGGTGCTGACATATAAAACCTGAATTTCTAAAATCCATAATACACAATATCCATGATCCTAATACCAATAAAAAAATAAAAAATCATACTGCCTTTTAAGATACCTCATTTTAGTTAAATTCTAAAGTAGCAATGCATTTATTATTGGCATAATGACAAATTGTGTCAAGCTTAGTGAGAAAAAAAATCCATCCAAGAGAAACAAAGTGAGAAATAATAGTAAATCCACAATATTTATTTTCTACATTATCAGAATTGAGGGGCTTTGACCTTTTGCCCTGCACTTCTAGGGGGTCCTCGTGGTCCAGGAACACCGGTGCATGAACAATGTACATCACAGCATTTCCTCAGTGCCACTGTTTCCTGAGGGGAGAGAAAGGCACACAATGAGTGAAACAGTTTGTTTTTTGTTGCTGAAGTCACAGGCCATTCATCCAGGCAAATTTTGGGATATTTTACTACAAAGGTATCCGTCACTTGGTAGTATCTTGAAAAATTAAGCAGGTGACATTCCTGAAAACTATAAACACATCACTACACAGACTACTTTAAATATTAGTCCAGTTGCAATGGTTTTGTGTGGTGATTTATAATCTGCAGAGAGCATCTGGAAAAAATTAAATAAAAAAGATGTTCATAATATTAATGTTAATAAACATAAATATTTGATGATTGTACGATAAACAATTTTGTGTGCAATTTAAATGTGGTTTAAAGAACACAAGAAAAATAATTTATTTATTTAATGAGAAAATAAAAAATAAAGCTTACAACACTATTTTATAATGGGAAATAGCAATGAAAACCACAAAATGAAATGTAAGTTTCAATAAAAGATTTCTTTCAGAACAGCTGCTGTTGGGTGATTCTATAATTGGAGATACATTTGGCTTTTTTATAAAGTTAAGAAAAAAAAAAAAAAAAAAAAAAACTAGTGTTCACTAACAGAAAATCTTTCCAGTATCTTATTGAAAACATATTCAATTTTAATAATTCAGTGCTTGCCAAACACAAGTTACTTCCTTTTTTAACTTTTAATAAAAAAGAAAGAAAAAAAACAGATGTCTTTATGGTATTGTTTGTCAACTCTGTTACGGACAAATTAGGCAATGTGTAGAAATAACAATAAATCATAAAAGGAAAGATCCTTCTTGTATCATTAGACAAACAGTCCTTACATTCCAACATTTGGAACTGAGATAATATTTAACCTATGCATACCTTAAAGAAATAAAAAATAAAAATACCTATGTCTTCACAGAATTGTCCACTTGGAGCAAATATTTTTCATTTGAAAATGTATTATACTGTATACAATATCCAGTAAAAAAGAGAAATGTTGTTTAAATATCATAAGGGTGCATCATACATCAGTAATGTTTATGAGATTTTAATCAACAATTGTACAGAGTTGACCCTTTAAGTAACAGAATTGTAAAGTAACAGAATTGACAGAATTGTCCGGTGGACATTCAATTCTGTTACCCTATTGTCAGCATTGTTATTCTACCTTGGTAACAGAGTTTGACGGTAACAGAATTGACAATTTTATTTAATATTTGCCAAAAACTCCACTTGCTAGCATAAATGCTAAGAGCATGTGGCACTTATGAAATCATGATTAAAAATACCTACAAATAACCCAGTTTGTGATCAGTAATAAATTTTGTTTTCCTTTTGATATCGTGGTAACAGCGTTGACGTTCTTTGAAATAACTCTTGGTATGAGAACTTTTTAGATTAAAATATTTTCTCAAAGAGAGCACACATACTTTCAGTGCTTCAGGTCTTATCTGTGAGGGAAAGTGTCATCATTTCCTGTATCTTACATAGTTGCGGGAGATAATTTCACCAACTTAAAGGCAAAATATTGTATGGTAACAGAGTTGACGCAAGATTTATGGACACACATTTTTATAAGACAAAAGTTATTTTTAAACAATTTAATGTAGTAGAATTAAGTAAATTAGTATTTAAAAAGTACATTTAGTAAAAATAAAATGAATGAAATATTACAAAAAGAAAAATACAATAAAATATTTTGATTACACAAAGATAAATGATGGAAAAAATGCACTGACTAATTTGGACAACAAGAAATCATGATTTTGAGCTATTTAAGACACTTTTTACACAAATTATTATATTTTTATTGACTGTAACATATTGTAATTCATAACAATAAGTAACAAATTAAAAAAGCTGAAAAAAATATTGGCTTCGAACACCAAATGTACCTTCAATTATAGAATCCCCCTGTTGTATCTGTTGTGCAATTTGTGCAGATGGTGTTTAAAAAAAAAAAAAAAAAACTGCAAACTGCTGCTTTGTTTATTTTGTGTAAACAGCACCTTTAAGCATTGTTTTGATACTTACAACCTGTTTCATAAGATCGTTGCCAAAATTTAGCATGTTGACGGTCAGTGGCTGCATGTAGCCGAAACCCCTGCCAAATTCCAGCTGGTGAACGTCCATTATTCCCCCCAAAGACACAATCAACAGTGCACTGACTCCTAGTTTACACAGAAATAAGCACACATGGGTTTAGTACAGAGTAACTATAAAGGAAATAGATCAGGGTCACAGTCTTTGACATTTTGTGGAAGAAAAGTCCACAAAAAAGGCAGGGAAAACATGGAACACACACATTGGAGTTACTTATACAAGACTGCTAATAAAGATAAAACCTAGTGTTTCCAAATCAAACAAAACAAGTCGGTTTCACTTTATTTTGATGGTTTGTTGCCTAAAAGTAATGTTGCACCAACATGTCTACTAACTCTCAGAGTATTAGTAGAGTATTAGTAGACTGGTAGGGTTAGGGTTAGAATAAGTTGACGTAATTGCAAAGTTACTGCAAGTTGCTGTGCATGTTTTGCTTGCTTGATTTCATTATATGAGTAGCTTTGGAATAAAAATAAATAAAAAATGTGAATTAAATTTCAGAAAATATATTAATTGCTGTTACAAGATTTATGTATAACGAGTGGATCTCTGCATTATTACAGGAAAATATCTTATTACAGTACTGAGCCGCTGCAATGGAACTAAAGATGAAATACGAGAAAGCAATAAAATGAACAGTGGAAGTAACAAAAGCTTGTACAATACATTTGAATGGAATTAATTAAGTGTGAAAATAACTAAAGGAAATATCTATTTGCCAAATGAACTGATTAATATTCTTTTGGTTTCTATACCCAGTATTTTTATCAAATGTAATGAAAATACAGGTATTAGTACTCAGTAGCGGAAAGTACTAAAAATAAAAGTATCAGTATCTGCCTCGTTCTAGAAAAAGTGATATCAGTACAACCCTATCTATGGTTGTACCAGCATTGTTGTGCGTGCTATTTATTTTCAGAGTGTTGTTAAAGATAAATGTTACTTTGTACTTAATATCACATTATTCTTAATATTACATTCCTGCAAATATGACAGAAAAGTGGTGGGATATTTTACTAATAAAGTTTTAACTTTATTATGTCTAATCTCCTGGTATACCTCAGAGAGCTTACATTTTACACATATGCAGCTGATTTAAGCGTTTTCAGATTTCAATGTGAGCAAACAACTTTTTGAAAGCACTAGCGTGGACAAAACAAAAACACCGTTTTCAAATACATCCAGATTAATGTGGACGTAGCCAAAGACATCACTTACCACTTTCCTTAAGTCTCTCTGAACTCGCCACTAAACGCTGAAGGTCATCATCTAGCCCATCTGTGAAGATTATCAAAACCTAGATACAAACATATGATTAAATGCCAGGGAATTTTGAATACTGTTTTCTGAGTACCATGAAGTACACCAAAAAAAAAAAAGTACACCACTGAGCTGAATTTGATTTCCCAATCACGTTTGCCTGGCCATTTCCATCTATTTACAGCCTGTTGTAAATCCTGCCGCATAATAGGAAATTAACATTTTTAAAATTCATATTTTTTTCCAATTGTGCTCTTACTGATGCAATTTCATCTTAAAGCATCATGTTGGGTGAAATATCATGGCAAACAGACAAGTGTATAGTATTTAATTGTTTGCGAAAATGATAGTTTAACTCAAATTTAAAAAGTAAAACCTCATAAAATCATTAAAAATAATGCAAAATCATTTGAAAATAACATCAACAGAGGTGCTCTTGTTTAACTAAGGGAGCATTAACAAAAAGAATATAATATATAGTTGACAATCATTTTGATGGTTAATTTTCTATCTCAGAAACATTCCAACCTTTGCCTCAGCACTGGAGGAGGCAAACATTTCTCTGAAGGAATCTAACAGAAACTCGTTGAAAGCCAGGGGCACCGTAGGTCGCAATAACATCACTTTCTTGACCACATCCTCTTTGTACTCCTCAAATCCAAAATTTTCCAGAAAACTCCCATCTCGTCCAGACACAAGCCTATAGCCAAATCTAGTTGTAATATTTTCCTTTTCAATGCAGCATAGATCACCTATCACAGAGATACGGTGAATGGCTGCAGCAACCAACTGTTCCACCTTAGGTGTCATTGTTCGTCTGGACACATCAAACCCAAAGGCAACGTCAATATCGCAACCTGTTTGAACAAAACAATGGATCACAATCTTCAAAAAAGGGTATAAACAAAATATCATAGATTTATGAAAGGATATTCCAGACTTCTTTCAAAAGGAATTGCAAGTTTTATTTTCAATTGTGTTTTCTCTTAATTGTGAACACGTTAATTATGAGATAATCCAAATGCAATTAGTAGCAGCATTTTCTGTATGGTCACATGCATAAATCGGCGTGTCTACAGTGAGAGATCTTGAGACAGATGAAAGTGTTTGGTTAATGGTGAATATTGACATACAGTATTGTGCGTACCGTTGTTGCTCCCGCTGTTAGCAGGAGATAATCGCTGCATTTGGGGACAAACAATGAAATCGTTTATTGTATAAGGTGCTAAAGAATAAAAGGAGACCAGGGTTGTACTGTCTGTTCATTTACATGCATCTATCAGACTGGCAGCTGCCTTCAGCGATGCCTTATTACCTCCATTGTTTTAAGCATTCAGCACACTCGTCTGTGAGTGAGGTCACTTCCCAATACACACACGCACATATATTCCCACCCCTGGCACTGACTTACAGGTTTTCATGTAAGGGATCGGAAATTCAACTTAACAGAGTGAAAAAGCAGATGCAAGCCCGATTCTACAGTGGTGTTAGAGGGTGCCAACAAGCACCCTCAAACAAAATCAATAGCACCCTCGGTTAAAGCTGTAATAATGGCATTTCATTGTAGATCTGGCAAACCAGTTACTTACCCTGTGGGTCTGATGGTTCTCGTCTTGTGTCTCTACAGAGTAAATGTAACACTTTCCTTATGGTAGTATTCAGTTTAAGTCCTTCAAAAGTCTCAATAAGGACCCGATCAGGTGATCCAGCTATTTCAAGCAGCTCAGATTTCTTTATCAGATTTCCAACCCCAATAACAGTTATTGATATGTTCTTGTTTTTGAAATAACTTAATGCATTCATGTCCTTTGCATCATTAGCATATCCATCTGTGATCAGCAGGAGATTCTGAGCAATTCCTTCATCTATTCTGGAACCATTCTCTTTTGTGAAATAGTATCTAATATTTCTCAGGGCGTCCCAAGTATTTGTGCCCTGCTTTTGTTGTACAATGTCATTTATAGCTTTCTCCACTTCTACAAAACTAGTGTAGTCTTTCAGGTAAAATTCCTTCTGGAATTCACGGCTGAACTGGGCAACACCCACTTGCCATTTGTCTCGAGCAATATCCAGCTCTTTCACAATGCCAATCATGGTTTTTTTGAGAGTATTCCAACTTGCATCCATAATAGTCTCAGATCCATCAATTAAAAAAACTACGTCTGATACCTCCATCTCACAAACTAAAAAGAGAAAAAAACATTAGGACTACATTAATGGACAGTTCTGGAAAGCAACATCAAAACTATAAATTGGCTGGCCACAACCTTCTCGTTACTTAGGGGCTATTTAAGATACATACAAGATGCCACCTAACCACATACTGTAAGCAGTCAACATATGGATGAACAATCATGGATGAAGCAACCATGAGACACAAACACTAAGCATCATATGAGGACAAAGACTTTTTGAATTTTATTATATTGCCATACATCATGAAGTGTTGATCTGTATTTATGTGAAGTATAACTGGACATCAATCTGATCAATCAAGATGCATGAAGTGACAGAAACAGGCCCTTAAAGTCAATTTACTGTATTGAAAAAGTAGTTACTTACTGACTTAATGCAGTGGTCAGCATATTTCTAAATAATGTATGGCATAGTCAGAAAAAAATGTATGGCATGAAGATCTGGTTTCACAGAGAGGGCTTAGATTAAGCCAGGATTAGGCCATTGTTCAGTTAGGACATAGTTTGTATTAACGTGCCTTAGATAAAAACTCTACTGATGAGCATCTTGAGCCAAACCAATGGAACTGACAGATTTTAAGATCAGTCAGAGCAAGTTTCTTTCAGTTAAAACAGCACGGCATGCATTTTAGTCTGGGAATAGGCTTAAATCTGTGAAACGGGGGGAAGTGTTTAGTGACAAGAATTCGATTTACTTGGTTTGGTAAGATTGCAGAGCTCTTGGGTGATCCGTTTTTGCAGTCCACGCAGATCCTGGTAGGTGTTTGCATAGTGCACTCTTCCTTTATTTCCCACCATCTCCTTTAGCTGTTGTTCATCGGCATCTTCGGTACCAATAGCAAAAAAGTTGACCTCTGAATTTGTCAGTGATTCAGGCCATGTTGCCAGAACACTTAAGTCATTAACCTTGCCGTCTGTTATCAGGAATAACACTTGGGGAACATTCTTTGCTCGTCGTCCACCATGTGTTATGTCAAAGTAGGAGAGTGCATAGTTCAGGGCTCGGGCTGTGTTTCTGCTTCCTCCTGAAGCTTTGAGGTTTGAGATAACCCTCAGAATATCAGTTTGACTGTAGTACTTATTTAGTGTGAACTCCGAAAGAGGGTTATTAGAGTAGGTGACGGCGCCAAATCGTACCCGTTTTTCTCCAACCACAGATTTGCTTACCATATATTTCATTAAGTTTATCATTTCCTGAAAACCATCTTTATTGGGACTTCCAGAGGCGTCAACAAGGAAGATTATGTCTATCAGTTCAGGTGTCTTGCATGCTGGAAGGATACATGATCATAATGTAAGAAGTCATTTGGCAAACCCACCTTTGCTTTTTTTTTGAAGTGGTTATTACTATAATACAAATGAATTCTGACAAGCATTTAGCAGACATACAAGTGTAGGACAGGGCTATTCAATTGGTGGCCCGCCAATCATCTTCATCGGCCTGGGGGAAGAGTACGTGTGCCTCAAGTTGTTTTTGCACTAATTAGTTTCTCCTTAAGTTGGCCACACTGGCCCCGGCATTGTTTCACAGCCGAAAAAGAAAAGGAAGACACTCAACAACAATAATCTACCGGAGAATGCAATATCAATAGACGGCAGCGTTGACAAGCGCTCAAGTGAGGGGGGTTAAGAGAAATCCGCAACTTGTTTAAATGAGTATAAATGAGTGTTACCTGTCATAACTTCTGGCAAGAAATAGCACAGACTGGATGAAGATGATTATCAAATGGAGTATAGTTTGAAATGCTGCATGTTCAGCTGTCTGCATATACTAAGCCGTTTCACCCAGCAAACACCGAACGTTCCCCTAATGTTAGTTATTGGTTGCATTTTTTTTTGGGGGGGGGGGGGATACTAACATTAGGGGAATGTTCTTTTTAGTTTTAGTTTTTTTTTTTTTTTTTTTTTTTTGTAACCATGAAATAACATTCCCAGATCGTTGCATGGTGATTATTATTTAATAACCGAAAGACAACTTACAGAGAACATTTCCTAATTGTTATTTTTAGGTTATTTTTGCAACCATAAAATAACATCCCCAGAACGTTGCAGGGTTGTTATATTTAAAGTAACCTAAAAATAACTTACAGAGAACGTTACCTATTGGTTAGTGTTAGGTTATTTTAAAATAACCTAAAAATAACTTCTAGAGAACGTTCCCTAATGGTTAATTTTAGTTTTTTTTTTTTTTTTTTTTTTTTTGCAACCATAAAATAACATTTCCAGAACGTTGCAGGGTGCTTATTTTTAAAATAACCTTAAAATAACTCATACAGAATGTTCCCTAATGGTTATTCACAGGTTATTATTATAATATCTTTCCAATGAAAACATTGCAGATGTTTTTGTGTAATGACCTATACAGAGCACTGAAATTCGTTTAATGCAGCATTTATTGAAATAAATGTAAAAATGTACTTTTTAAAAATGTAATTAAAATTAGTCATTTCATTTTACTGGCTGACTGACTCACTCATTTATCGATCTATTTATTGAATAAATACTTACAATTAATATATTTATGAGAGTAAATATGATTTTGGGGGGATTTGACATGCCTTACTGAAGAGAACATGATGTTAAACAAGAAGTTTTTTTTACAGGTCAAAAGTCCCGCTGTACAAACTGTTCACTTCAGAGGTAAGAAATGAATGTACTGATATCCTACTTAAAGTCAAGTAATTTTTTATTCTTTTTTAATATCTGTGAATAATGAGCCATAAATGTCTACATGCTATTGCTGGTCAAATTCAGATGGTCTTAGGAGATTTTGGAAATGGAGTGGACATGGAGCATGAGATGAGCCATCAATACTTTGTGTGTATTTTCATGGAGTAGAAAGACTGTTATAAATGTGTGCACTTTAAGGAGTACATGTAGATGCCCTCAAAGGTAACTAAAAGACAAAAAAACCTTTTTTTTTTCAAGGGATTTTAACATCAACTGACATGATGTGATCTCTCCTAAAAATCTCAGATTTGGTTTTACATACCTGTGTTGCAGATCTTGAGAAGGACGTCATTGCTTAATTCTTTTAGGGATGCAACGGCATCTTCAAAGAACACTCCATCATGGGATCCAGCAATGGCAAGAATCTGAGATCTGTTTGCATGTCTCATACCAATGGCATTAATGTTGATGGAATTGTCTCTCAAGACTTTAGCAGGCTCGGCCACATCATCCCTACTCTCTCCATCTGTAAGAACTATCAAGAACTTTAAAGCATTGGATCGTCCTCCTTTAGAAATGTCAAAAGACTGTAATACTTCTGTAAGTGCTTTTCCAGTATATGTTTTTCCATTCATCTGTTTGATATTTCGAATTTTCTGTAATAATACAGCTTTATCATCAATTTTATTTAAGGAAACCTCCTCATTTAGGTCTGTGCCGTACTGAACAACCACAACACGCTCCTTGTCCGGTCCAATTGCAAATTTATCTATTACAAGCTCCATTATGTCCTTCATATCTTCAAAGTCCTTAGCACTAACACTTTCTGATCCATCAAGCAGGAAGACAACATCTGCAAAAAGACCTTCACAATCTAAAAATAAGAAATTCATTAAGTGAACACTCCTTCTGTGAAAGGAACCTTGAAACAAATTCTATTTAGGCCAAAATATCAAGAAGAATCAACTGGATACCAACAGTCATTTATCTGCATGCACTGTATTATTTCATCACCCATTCAATTAAAAAAAAAAATTGTGCAAATCAGGTAAGAGTGCAAACATACAAGAAAAAAATGCTAATTAGCTGAATATCTCACCTTCAAAGAAACATATTTCTGTAATGACATCTTTCTTGATTTCATCAAGGAAATCATAGTTTTTCACATAAAATATTCTTTGTGGGCTGCCAGATATTAATTCAAGCTCTGGCACAGATGCATCTTTCACACCAATAGCATAAATATTGACATTCTGTTCTGTTCTTAGAAGTTTAGCAGGGACTTCTACTGACTCTTCTGTCCCTCTTGACTCGCCATCTGTGATGACAATCAGGAGCTTACGAACCTTTTCCCCACGTGTTTGTACTGCTTCTTCAAATAGCGGGACCATTTCTCTCAAGCCCAGATCAGTCCTGGTGCCCCCTCCCTTGATTTTGAGGGCATTCACTGCCTTTACGATATTAGCTTTTGTGTTATAGTCATGTAATCGGAAAACTGTGGTTGCAAAGCTTGCAAACTTCACCAACCCAAAGCGCACATGGTTATTTCCAACCTCGAATACTTCAAGCAATTTCTCAATAAAGTTCTTCATATCATCAAATTCTTTATAGGAAATACTTTCTGATTCATCCAGAAGAAAATAAATGTCAGCTTTTATTGTTTTCTTGCAATCTGCAGTGGAGTGAAGGAAGATTTAGAGTATTTAGATATGAAATTAGATTTTTTTGTTGTTGTTATCTTTAAAAGAAAATGAGTAAAAACATCTTACCAACCTTGTAACACATAGCTCTGTAAGGCTGCAGGTATGATGGAAGCTGTGATTTCATTACAAAGTGTTTTGGTTAAAATATTTGAAAGTGAATTTAGTTTATCAAAGCCTTCAACACTGAATACAAACTTCTTATGTGGATAGGATGCAATCTCTCTCAAGTCATCCTCCTCGGTGTCTTTGATACCAAGCGCAAATACAGTGACGCCAGATCGCCGCAATGCTGCTGCAGCCCTGGCCACATTATCTGTTGACTTTCCATCAGTGACGACAACAGCAACCTGCTGAACATTATGATCTCTCCTGCTGCCTCTTGCTTTGGTGAACACATGCTCTTCGGCAAACTTGAGAGCAGCTCCAGTGTATGTTTTACCACGACCATATGGCATGCTGCTGATGTAGCGCAGGATGTCAGTCTTATCATTGAAGGTGTTAAAGTACACATCAGCTCGAGGGAAGTCACTATAGAGGACCACAGCTATTTGAATTTTTCCCTCACCTACATTGAGACCTCTGATGGTGTTCTTGAGAAAGTAGCGTAAAAGTTGGAAGTTTTTGGATCTGATATTGCTGGACTGATCAACAATAAAAGCGATATCTGCCACCACGTCAAATATGCACTCTGTCAAAAAGACATGAGAACTTTAAAAACCAGAGTCTATTGGATTATGTACTACTAGGGATGTAACGATATCAAAATCTCAGGATATGATAATATGGTGATATAATTATATTGCAATATTTTTTTAAAAAAGACAAATGAAGAACTGAAAAAAAAATGACATTTTTGTACATTTTAAAATTAAATTATTCTATCTAATGCACTTTGAGAGTTAAAAATTCCAAAAGTCAGTGAATTGACTTGTACCTGAACTTTAAAGGGGACTCAACCCTCTCTTTATTTGTGATATATGCCTACTGTCTCAGTCTAAATTACATTCACTCTTGTGTTTTAGGAAGCCAATCAAAACAAACAAAAATACATGGAAATTAATATTTCATAGGTATATTATTTTTGCTTTACACTACAGTATGGAGATTACAATACTTCTTTCCTAATTTCTACACTTGAGAGAGATATTTTGAATTTGGACTCCATTTAAACTGCTAGCTGTCAGCAATTCATACTATACTTTTAAGCTTTTATTTTGATGGAAACGGCAGTAGAACTTTTATTTTGAAGGAAAACTCCAGCTTCAGTGAAAACATACTTACAAAAACGTGTCTCACTACGAATTTAGTGAAATGCTGTAATCATCTGCCGCGAAAATAAAACCTAATGCTAGTTCACACTGCATGATTTTCAAAATCATGAGATCATCGTTGTTTTCACACTGCACTACTATCTAGGGTAGCATTCAGTTGCTGCTGTGTTCACATTGCACAATAGATCAGCGGCAGGAGGTTATGCACTGCATGAACAATCACCAACAACTCTCTCAAACACCGGATCACGAGCTGATCGTCTGAACAATATGTATGTGCTTCGCTTTTAAATGCACAGCATTAACAGATATGATGAAGGGATTAAGCTATATTGTGCTTTCCATTTTAGTTCGTTTGACATATACAGTAATGTGCCAAACCATAATGGCCCAAAAGACCTATCGTCATGTGACTACGATAATATCGAGATAGTTTTGCTATCGCAATGTCATGATATAGCTAATATCATTACATCCCTATACAAAGTAGTATTTCAAGTTCTCTAAACAAAGAAGAAAATTAGAACAGTTTATAGGTTTTATAGAAAGATTAAAAGATTATGCATGCACTCACCCCTTGCAACTGCAGCATCTTCCCATGTGTCAATGGCAGACTTAATTTTCTGTTGCACTTGTGGGATGTTACCTAACTTGTAGCTGTGTGGTTGACTAGAGATGTACTTCATCTCATCTGCATCAGCTCTGTTCACGCCAACAGCAAAAACTGTCACTGCATCTTTTTTGATTGAGCGGGATGCTTGGACAACACCATCAGCGGACTCTCCAGCTGCAATGACTAACAGAAACTGCTTAAACCCTTCAGAGACACGGCTTCCGGTGGCACTAGTGAAGAAATTTTTATGAGCATATTCAATTGCATTGCCAATTCTGCGCTCCCCAGTAGGCCTCAGTGTCAGGCTGCGAATAGATGACACTATCTCATTCTTGGTCTTATCAGTATTTAGCAGGAACTCCTCTTTGACATTTTCACTGAACTGAGCCAGGCCGACACGATTAAAATCCTTTCCCATGTTGAGCTGTGTGACCAGTCTTGAGAGAAAACTCTTTATTGTTTGCTGCTCTTGTCTAGATGCTGAACTATCAACCAATATGAAGAGATCAGCAAATTTTGGTACAAACGCTGAAGAGAATGGAAACAAAGGAATAGAATTACTTCTAAGAATTGCATCTAAATAATAATTAGTATGATTAGACTCAAAGTTTGTACATTTAAGGTAAATTTTGGTTAGTATTTATTTTAAGGTTTACATTCAACAATCCCATAAAGACTAAAAAAGGAAAGCATAGTAAATAAAATCGGTTACCTTCTGACTGAAGCAACACAGTAAAGCACACTTTGTTGCGTAGACTCTCTTTTAGACCTTGCAATTCTTGATAACTGTCGATACTGAATAAGAACTCTTCTTGTGGGATATTAGCAATGGCACGCAGTTTTTCCATGTTGCCCATTCCCAGTCGGATGACAAAGATGAAAACTCCCAGGTTTCGTAGTCTCCGGGAAGGTTCCTCCATATCATCATTTGATTCTCCATCTGTGATGACTATGGCAATGCCAGGAACACTCTTTCTGGCCAGGCTAAAGTAATTCTCACGGATAAAAGTCAGGGCCTGACCAGTGTTGGTGCCTCCTCTACGGTAGATGAGACCATTCAACTTTTGGTGCAGGTCTGTCTTATCTAAATAGTCACCAATCAGGAACTCTTGGTACGGTCTATCACTGAACTGGGCAAGTCCCACTCTCACCTTATCGGGTTTAAGATTAAAACTGTCCACAAAAGCATGGAGGAACTTCCTCACTTCTTCAAAATCACTCGCTCCAATGCTACCAGAAGAGTCCACAAGGAGCACAATGTCTGCCTGAGCAGTTTCGTTGCAGCCTAGAGCAAATGGAAGAATTTTATTAGAACTGTGACCACTTGATTTTAATTCTTATTTTTGTACAAATAGAATAATACAGATCATTTTAAGGGTGTGCTGCAAATGTGCCACTGTCATTATGATGCCTTAACCTGAGACTCCACACTATTTTTTTGTCAACCTGTTCTGACTCGACTTCCCGTCTTTTCTACCTAATGAGACAAAATTTTCTATAGAAAAATCTCTTACAATTGACCCTTCGCAAAAATTCACCCTCCTTAGGTACTGTTACTATATCTGACAAGCCATGCCACTCTCACACTACACATGTTCTCACGCAGTGCAAAATACATAGCGGAGCAAAAAGGGAATTGACAACTCGCCAAAAGACAAGACAGAGCAGGTTGCTTCTGGTATGAAACAAGGTCTGAGATTTCAAATGTTGTAATTTTTTAAGAAATTCAAACAATAAATACTATTTTGTGGCCCTTTGATATGTTGTGACAGATCACAGTAGCGCCTCAGTTCAACTGGCACGTGAACTGATTATCTTTTCATATTTACTTAAAATATGGAATAAACATGAATGAACATCAGAACTTATTTTATTTCAACCATGGAAAGACATCAATATATATATTTTTCAAGTTGAAGTCCACCAAAGTTAATCTACTCTCCTGTGTGAATTGGTTTTTGGACAAAATGGCAGATTCTGCATTATGACTGGTCAGATCACCTGCGAAAGGTCAATTCCATGAAAAACTTTCAAGTTATGTGCATCAAAATCAGCATAGACTTTCAGGCTGCTCTCACATAGTATGTACGCTGTGTTTCTAAAAATGATTGCACATGATTGAAATGATTGAAATGTGCACATGGAAGATTATCAAAAATTCCCCCAAAAAACAATGTCCATTGATAGAATGTTCTGAATCTTGCTTGGAATGTTTTTGATTTGATACAAATATGTAAACTAAATAACCTCTGAACTTAACTTTGTTTTAAACACCCAAGCAAGGCTTTATCAAACTAATATTCAAAGCATCAAAAATACAGATGTTTTAAGAGTTCCAGGGCTTTGTTGCAACTAGCTATTGATTTCGTATCAAGTTCTCTCACTCAAAAAATTCTGGTAAAGCTGTAACCCCGAGAAGCACGGCACTACTAGAGTTCATGTACATAATTCATAGTTTATGTAATATGTTACCTCTTGACATCTGGATGATTTCTTTGAGTGTTTCTTCTACAGTGGTACACACCTTCCGGATTACACTCTGAGAGATTCCCTGCAGAGCTGCAAAGTCTGATACGCTGTAGATATGCTGATCGTACGGCTCGCTCGCAATTTGTCTCAGTAAAGTCTCTTTTGCATCTTTGATCCCTATGGTGAATATTTTGATTCCCCTTTGCCTCAGCTCCTGAGCCTGTGACCCAACCTCATCTTGAGATTCACCACCTGTGATGATAATGGCAATCTGAGGAACACTCTGCTGTGCTCGACTTCCGGCTGTTTCAACAAAGTGTTGTTTCAGCATGAACTCCAAACCCTGGCCGGTAAATGTCCCACCAGTTTTATAACGTAGATTTTGGATGTACCTGAGAATGTCCTCTTTGTTCTGGTAAGTGTTGAGTGAAAATTCAGTATGCGGTGTGTCACTGTACTGGACCAGACCAATCCTGATCCTGTCAGCGGCAACTTCTAAGTTCCCTATAAGCAAGGAAACAAATTCACGGATTTGTTGGAAGTTTTCCAGCCCGATACTGGCAGAGCCATCCACCAGGAATACAATGTCAGCCATGGTCTCCTGTGTACACACTGAGATAAGTTAAAACAGAGACTTTTAATTTCATCAACAAAAAGACCAAACTGAATATACTGTATTGTACTGAATCATCTCTGTCCTTACCAATGTTTTGGCCATCGCTGACAAGAAAACATAATGACAGAACAAGGAAACCATGTATTCCCCACTCCTTGCCCATGCTTAAGTTCCCTGTTGCTGAAAAAAAAAAATGCAACCAATGAGGTTGAAAGTTTCTGCACAGCTTGTATTATCAAACAGAACTGCAAACGCAATATGCATGTAAAAAATAAAGAGACTGAAATCTTCCCATTTTCCCACTAATCTTTCCTGTTTTGTATGAAAAAGTGGTGCATGGATGGCCAAACGACAAACCGTTGTCTAGCCGTGTGTCATCTGCAGCTCATTGATGAGCATCGCACATTGTTCACAGCAACTGGAGGGCCACGGTGCGATAAGTCATCCCCAGCTACAACAGTGGTGACCGGGGTTATCACAGCACACAGTTCATTGCAGCCTTCTGCATATGGGCCTGCATAGCAGACCTCCTAGCCGGATCCCCATGCTAACTGCACACTATAGCCAACACATGAAATAAGCTCGAGATCATCAAGATCGTCTCGTGGATCAAGATTCAGGCTACATTACGTCAACGGCTCAGCGCAGGTACGCCAAATACCGACAGAGGCTATGGCACCTGGATGCACTGCTGGGCAGCAAAGGCCGGTTATGTTGTGGGCAATGTTTTCTTGGGACACTTTAAGTCCCATTATCCCAAAACCACAATCCCTGACAGCTGTCAGGTATCTGAACATTATTGTGGACCAAGTCCACTCATTCATGGCAGCTGTGATGGCAATTACCAACAGGATAATGCAAAATGCCAAACTTTCGGAATTGTCAAGTTCAAGGAAGGAGTGGTTATAGTAAATATACAGTATATAGTAAAAATATATTTGTGCTGCCAATAAATTAAAATTTATCTGACTCTTATCATGAAGTTATTTGCACACGTATCATGAAATTAAGTATATACCATTTATCTTGTTTGACAAGTTCATTTAGTCATTATTTGCCATATATATCCAGCAAAGTAAACCAACAGATTGAAGACTGATTCTTACAAAACTATTTTCTGCAAGTGCAAAGATACATTTAGACATCTTTTC